>NW_005359195.1:962132-971190 GCF_000412655.1 Myotis brandtii
CCCCACCCCACCAGCCTGGTCACCCCCAACTGCCCCCCTCTGTTGGCCTGGTTGCTCCTAACTGCCCCCCATGTGCCTAGTCACCTCTTACTGCTTCCTCTGCCAACCTGGTTGCCCCCAACTGCCCCCCTTGCCAGCCTGGTCGCCCCTCACTGCCCCCTCTACCAGCCTGGTCACCCCCAACTGCCGCCCCCTGCTGGCTCGGTTGCCCCACACAGCCTGCTGTTCAGTCGTTTGGTTGTCCCTCACTAAATCCCCTGCCGGCCTGGTCGCCCCATGCAGCCTGCTGTTCAGTCGTTTGTTCATTCCTCACTAACCTCCCTGCCGGCATTGTTGCCCCATGCAGCCTGCTATTCAGTTGTTACTGTTACTGTGATGGTGTCTCGGACAATTTGCATATTCCTCTATTATTAGTATAGAAAAGTATTAAGAATGAATCTACCCATTAATTAACCAGTTTACTTTGGTGCTTATTGAGCAACTAATTATGATGCACAGAGACTGAGAAGCTTGAAATGCAGACTTATCCCCAACAATGTCCATCCCTCATGAGATAATAGAGTCATTTGTGCTTATTTCCTTTCTGATTCCCCTCTTGCAAACTTACTCTCCTCCCTTTACCACCCAATCTTTCCTGTCGAGTGTGTCTCCACCCACCAGTAACTCAGCCTGCAACCTTGAGTAATTCTTGAGCCCCCTTCCTTATTTTCACCCTCCCACATCTAACTCATCACTAATTCCTATACTCTATTCCCAGATCTATTTTAAATCTACTTCTTCACCTCCATTTGCCTGCTCCATCAACAATGCCATCTCTCTCCTGGATACCTTCAGAACCTTTGGTGTCTAATCTTGGTCTTTCAATTGCTCTCCACACAGCATCCAGAGTGACCTTTGTACGAACAGGCCATGTCCCTCCACTGCTCAGACTTGTCTGTGGACTCTTGCACTGAGAATCAAATTCCGACTCCTCCAATGGTGAGCACAGTCCTTCTGGCTATGGCTCCTTCCACCTTTCCTATGTGCACTCCATTTGCTCCTATGCAGTAGCCTTCTGTGACTTTTTAATTCTTCTTGAAAACCAGAGAACTTTGCTCATGATTCTCTTAAGACACATTAATACTCTGCCTCATTTTACCTCCTCTCACTAGACTGCAAGTTACTTTGAGTCTCCTATACCATCTATTCCACACATATTTGAGGGCACCTCTGCATCCCAGCACTGGGCTGGGACATGGGATGCAATGGTGAATAAGACAGTCACAGCTCCCACTCTTTGGAGTGTGATGTCTAGTGGAGTAGACCGACAGAAAATCCATAAACAAACTCACTTACAAAGTAAATACAAACTGCAGGGAGTGCACAGAAGAAAACCACAAGGAGGTGCACCAGAGAACAGGGTGGGTCCCTGCAGACTGTGGCATCAGGAGGTGGCATTTACACTCCTATGAAGAGAATTAGCCGGAACTCACTGTAGGGACAGTGCAGGAGTCTTGCAGACAGAGGGGCAGCATAAGAAAGCCCCTCATGGACAGACAGGGCTCCGTGAATTCCCAGGATTATGTGAAGGCAGTTAGTGGGGAGGGAAAAGGCACAAGGTGATAATGGAGAAGTAGACAGGGTTCAGTTCACTGGGGCATCAAGTTGAGCATCTCACTTGTAGGAAGTGTTCAATAAGTATTTGTTGTGTTTTCATAAGATGAATATACTCCAACTGCAGAATTATATAGGTTAAGAAACTGAGGCCCTTAAAATTAAGAAAAAACCTCCAGAAATGAGGTCTTCACATTCTCAGTTGAATGCTCTTTCTAATATCGCTATAGTCTATTAAGCACAAATTTAAACATGAAGCAGGGCCGAGATGTGATTACTCAGCATCTGAAGATGGTGGTGCCAGCTTCTATCTTGCACAGACCGAATGTGACTGACATGTATTAATTGATAGTCTTTCATCAGAATGTGTGACAGCTATGGAATTTTCCCGAGTCTATCTTTGTTCTAAAAGCAAATACTGCTCTGCGCCTAAATGCTCCCTCTTCCCCAAACTCCTTTAGTCTAATTACCCCCAATGTTTTTGACACTGGGGAAGCTTTTCTTCACTATTGGGACCAAGTTATATCTCTCTAATATATTCATTCTTGGAACCTGAGCAGGCTTGGTAAGAAGTAAAACTGGAGAGACCACGTGTAGAGGCTCTGAAATGACAAGAAATGGGAAGGAGCCCAGCGGAGTCCAAATTTCTAGCCATTCTTTCCAAGGCCCCTGGTGTGTGAGTGACGGCATCCTGGACCCTTCAGACCAATTCAGCTGCCAGATGAGCACCCGTAAGTGATCCCAGGGAATGCCACTGGGAGCAGGAGAATCAGTCAATAAGCCCTGTCCAAGTTTTGGATCCACAATATAATGAGATGTAATAAAATGCCTGCTGCTATATCACATTTTGAGGGTAGATACTTAAAAACATTTTCTCCATTATTTTAAAAATATGAAGTAGAGAACATACTTATTAACAATGTCCTTAATGATTCTTTTTGCTAGACATTAAACACGTATTCCTCCATGATTTGTGACATTCTTTGTAGATATAGCCAAAATAACCTTTATTGGTTTTTTTACTTAATACAAGAGTAAAGCATGTTATTATTTATTCAAATAAAAAACCCATTAAAACCACCACTCAGAGACTCACAATTCAACAAATGTTTGCATAAAATTCCATCTTATGTATGATTCTTTTATTCAAACAATTCCTTACTGTTGGATGTTTAACCTTATTATATTGATGGACTTAATTTTTTTTTAATTTTAACTTTTTATTATAGAAATTTTAACATATGCACAAAAGAAAAAAGAATAATGTAATGAATTTCCATGTATCCATTGTACAATTTCAACAATTATATACATTCTGTCAACTCTTTATGATGATAACTCTTAAAGTGAAAGTTATAAAAATTATTGATCCATTTTGAGTTTAACTTTATATATGGCTATAAATAGCAGTCTAGTTTCATTCTTTTGCTTGTGGCTTTCCAACTTCCCAGCACCATTTATTGAAGAGGCTTCCTTTTCTCCATTATATGGTTTTGGCTCCTTTGTACAAAATTATTTGCCCATATGCATGTGAGTCTCTTTCTAGGCTCTCAATCCTATTTCATTGGTGTGTGTGTCTGTTTTTCTGCCAGTAACATACTGTTTGATTATTATTGCTTTGTAGTATAATTTGAAGCCTGGTAGTGTGACACCTCCAGCTTTGTTCTTTTTTTCTCAGTATTGCTTGGGCTGTTTGGAGTCTTTTGCGATTCCACATAAATCTGATGATTTTTCATTCTATTTCTTTAAAACATGCTATTGGGATTTTGATGGGGATTGCAGTATATATTGGTTGGGGTAATATGGCCATTAACTTAATTAAAAATAATATTACAAACTTTTTTAACGGACAAAGCATTATTATGGCATGTGAGTACAAGGTAAAATGCTTAATATGCTTTAGGGTCGAGCCTCCAAATTAGAGATTACAGCCTACAAGATTTTACATGGCCCTGACCCTTAGTTCCCATGGCCTCAAGTTCACAGGGTTCACCAGTACTTCCTGTTCAGTGTTGAGGGTAGTTTTGAAAAATGCAGTCAACAGTTGAAACATGGAGAGCATGTGTAACTGTGAGGTGATGGAGTAATAGCCACAGAGCACAGGTGATAGAGATCATCAGAACATTGTCCTGCAGGTGAGACTGTCTGTGTGCAGTGACCTGCAGTCTTAGCCCGGGTGGTTCAGCCCTGAGTCATCCTGATTTGTGGATCCCACACAAAGCCCTGGTGTCTACCTAAACCCTGCCTCTATGATTTCACGGTCCTTGCTGAGGCAGGATCTTGGAAAGTCCACACCTAACCCCTGGGCTCCCCTGAGCATAAACACCTGAGCCAAAGCTGCTGCCATGACGTCCACAAGATTCTGAGGTTGTGTTCATGCCACCGAGGAACCAGTGCTAGCTCCTCAGACACTGCAGAGCTTTGGTCCATTTATGTATTTCAGTGATATTTGAGATATGTGTGAGCAGCTTTGATAACTGCCCTTCAATGCTAAGTTACCATCTATCTGTTTTGCCTTGCCTAAGAATTTCTATCTGTCTTCAGCCTTAACAGGGCACCATTTTGCCATGAAGGGAATTATTAAAGGTGAATTCTGAATGGACACCTCAGAGAAGAAAACGCACTGTTAAGCCAGGCCAACAGAGAGCAGGTGAAATTCTTAATTGCTGGCTTTTATTTATTTAAAATACACAGAATGTATATCATTTTTATACATAGCTTATTTGATTTTCAGATATATCTCACTTCTCATCTTGAAGTGACCTAATTCTAAAAAACAACTGCCTCAGAATACGTGGAGATTTGTAATATTTATAAAGGAATCACACCAGCAGCACAGGATAACAGAGGAGAAAACACTTAGAGGAGGCCTGAGTCAGTTGTCAAAACCTCAAGAAAGTCTTTCTCAAATAAATTAAACATTTTTTCCGTCTTGTACTGTGCATGTCAATGGAAATGTATATTTCCATTTCATGCATATTCTCTTTTTAAAATAAGTTTCAAGCAAGGAATTAATGATTAATAACATTTAACACCCTTCTTGCCTCTTTTCTGTATCATCTCCTTTTCAATGTCTTTGCTTGATTTGCTTTCATGATTTGCCTCATGAATGTGCTTATGCTTCTCATGCTTCGTCTCTCAATGTAGCTAACACTGCAGAGAGCTCACCTGCTGGCCACCATGGTCAGTTAAAAGATGGCTAAAAAGTAGAAATGCTGCTCACCACTTCCTCAGCAAGTATGCCCCTGTAGGAGAGAACTCGCTGTTATAGAAGTGTGGGAGTTTCACTACTAGTAGCCTTGATTCAGGTAAAAAATGCAAGGTGTTCATATGCCTGTGAATATGTTGGCTAATGATCAACTCAGATGCTCTGGCACCATCAACATCATCACTGGAATTAGGAATTACCTTCTGAAACCAACAATGAGAAACAGGATATTCAAAACTCACCTAAAGCCTGGCTGCATTATGTGCACCTCTGAAGGATCATCTATGAATGGGTGCTACTGAGACAGGCTAAGCTTCTCTGAATTGGATGTGAACGCTCTTCAGTTATTGGCTAAGCCTCTCCCAGATAAGTTTAAAGTTTCCATGGAGGCACTCCCCAAAGAGCTCTGCTCTGCACCTGTGCTGTCCAGTGGATGCCAGCCCATGGGCACCTGGAGAGCAAAGGGCTCCCCTCTGTGTCTGCGTGAAGGACCAGCCCTATATAAGCAGGACCTGGCAGCAGCCTGGGGAGCCATACTCTTCGTTAGTGTGTGCTCCCTTGGTGCACCAAGATCCTTTCCCTTCTGCTTCCCGTCCATCTTGTTTTCAGTAAATCTCTTCTTTTGAATCAGTTTTGCCTATTCTCTTGATTTCTATCTTGAGGTGGGGTAAAGAGCCCCTTTGCCCATGACAGTATGTGGTTGCCATATAATTTATAGATTCTTAATTGTGGCCAATTGTGGTGTTTTTTAAAAATAAAAGATGTGATTTGATAAAAGAAAGGGATTTGTAATCACGATGGCTGTCCATCAATAGTACAACCTGCTCCTATGATGGTAAATGGGTTGAATTGTGTTCCTCCTACCCCAAAAGGTTGAAGTCTACGCTAAATGGAGACATCGTGTAGACCAGTGATGGCGAACCTATGACATGTGTGTCAGAGGTGACACGCAAACTCATTTTTTTGGTTGATTTTTCTTTGTTAAATGGAATTTAAATATATAAAATAAATATCAAAAATATGTCTTTGTTTTACTATGGTTGCAAATATCAAAAAATTTCTATATGTGACACAGCACCAGAGTTAAGATAGGGTTTTTCAAAATGCTGACACGCCGAGCTCAAAAGATTCGCCATCACTGGTGTAGATGATGCCTTTGACTGAGAAAGGACAGTGTGAAAATATCGCTTCTGCCCAAATAAATGTATATATTTCATGCAATTTGATCTAAAAGTCCTAACAGGATTTTTGTAGAACATGAAAAGGTGATTCAAAGTTCAGTCTGTTTTGATCTCTTTTCTTAATATGTTAAATCTCTTTTTATTATAAAGATATGAAACTTTTTATTGCCATATTATTACAAGTAGTATATCACTTTGTGTTAGCATTTTAACTTCAATAGTCAGATTCCCAATATCAAGAGATGTTTAGTATTAAAGAGGTAAAAACCACAATGGAAATACACATTAAGGATAAAAACATGTAATTCACAAGATAAGTCATACAAAAAGCCAATGAATATTGTGATAAATAGATAACTATCCATTTAAAATAATGACACATGTTTTCCAAAAGCTGGCATAGATTTTTTAAAGTAGAATTACCAATTTGAAGGTGGGAAAGTGCTTGTAAAAATAAACAGAAGCAATCTTTTTAGAGAGAAATTTAGGCACATGAATCAATATCTTTAAACACTGTGATAACCTCAAATCCAATAGTCGATGTTTAGGAATTTACAGTAAAGCAAAATAATGCCCCAAATTATTGACATATGGAAAGACAAATAGAGCAATGGAACAGAATAGAGAGCTCAGAAATGAATCCACATATATATGGTCAATTGATTTTCAACCACAGTGGCAAAGTAATTAAATGGGGAAAGAATAGTCTTTTCAGCAAATAATACTGAAATGTCTGGATATCTGGATGGAAAAAAAAAAATCAACCTCTTACGCCACACACAAGAATTGGATCTAATGGCTCTTAGACTGAAATGTAAATGTTGAAACTATAAGACTTCTAGAAAAAAAGTAAGTAATCTTCAAGACCTTGGTGTAACTAAGTTTCTTAGGATATAAAAAATGGAAACCATACAAAAGTTGATAAATTGTATGTCACTAGAATTAACAATGTCTGCTCTTTGAAAGATTCTATTAAGAAAATGTAAGACAAGCCACAGACTGGGAAAACATTTTCAAATACAAAGGGCTGATATCCAGAATATGGTAAAAAAAAAAAAATCATTCAACTCAATAATAAGAAAAACAACCCAATTTTTAAGTATAGGTAAAACAGTTGAGCAAAAGAAGATATATTGCACTAAAAATATACAAATGACCAATTTACTCATTATAAAATTATCTATCACACTAGTCATATCAGGAACATTAAAATGTAATCCTCATGAGATAGCACTACATACCCACTAGAGCGGCTAAAATGAAAAAGACTGATATATCAAATGGTGGCAGAGATGCAGATGAACTAAAACTTTTGTGCATTTCTGGAGGGAAAGTAAAAAGTAAAAGGCCATTTTGGAAAAGAGTCTGGAAATTTCATATGAACTTAAAGATAGACCTACACTAAGACCCAAGTATTTAACTCCTCTGTATTTATCCATGAAAAATGAATATATATGTCCATAAACTCTTATACAAATATTTATAGTGGCTTTTTTCATAATAGCCCCAAATGGAAAAGCATCCAAATGTTCAAATAATGGACAATCAAATATGGATAATTAAAGAATGGGTAATCAAATGGAAAATAAAAGCAATAAAAGTTTTAGATGAAAATGCAATTCACTATAGAGCAGTGATTCTCAACCTTCCTAATGCCACGACCCTTTAATACAGTTTCTCATGTTGTAATGACCCCCAATTTCATTGTTACAAATTGAACATAATTAAAGCATAGTGATTAATCACAAAAACAATATGTAATTATATATGTGTTTTCTGATGGTCTTAGGCGAACCCTGTGAAAGGGTCGTTCGACCCCCAAAGGGGTCGCGACCCACAGGTTGAGAATCACTGCTATAGAGCCATATAAATGAAAATTTCATACAATGGAATACTACTGAGCATAAAAGGAACAAACTACTGATTTTGAAATTAAAAGAGGCAATATATACTGTATGAATCAATTAATATGAGATTCTAGAATGGTAAAACTAATCTATAGGCAGATCAATGTTTTCCTTTGACCAAGCGTTGTTTTTTTTGTCAACAAAGAAATTGTAGAGAAGTTTTCAAGGTGATAGAAATATTCTATACCTTCATTATGGTGGTGGTTACACATGTATATACATTTTTAAAAACTCTTGGGACTGTATCCTTCAGTAATTTAATTATATTTTATGTAAATTATACCCCCTAAAAGTTGATTAAAAATTTAAATGATGCACAAAATCTATGTAACAAGCATGTTATGGCAAAAATATATACAGTATATCCATTTAATAAGGTATTAAACTGTATTTTGGGTGGGATTCATTAAAATAATATAAATAAAGAACATTCAATAATATGCTAAGTGAGGAAAATGATACGCTTTTGTAAAGTTTATATATATATGTTAAAAATTATTGGCAGGACATATCCCACAGCATTAACTGGACTCTTACTGTTTACTAATTTCTTCTTTGATATTATCTTTGTTTCATTTTCTACATTAAATCTACATTAGTTTTCTAATTTAAAAATGCATGTATTGAAGAAAAAATAAAAATAATAAGCTGATAAATACACTAATTATCTTAGAGAGAATATAACTGGGTAATATTAACATCCAATAAAAAGTTCAACCTCATTACCAACTAAACAAATAAATATTGAAGAACAGATGCTTTTGTGACTAACAAATTAGCAAACATAAAATGCATGAAACAAAAATATTTTTCAGAATGAGAATATCTACTTCTGGCCGTGGCTGGTGTTGCTCAATGGTTAGAGTGTAGCCTGCGAACCAGGGTCACAAGTTTGATTCCTGGTCAAGGGCATGTTGCAGGTTTAATCCCTGCCCCTAGTTGGTGTGTGTGTGGGAGGCAACTAAATGTTGAGTCTCTCTCACATTGATGTTTTTCTTTCTCTTTTTACTCTCTCTCTCTCTCTTGCTCTTGCTCTTGCTCTATCTCTTTCCCTCTCCCCTCCCTTCCACTCTCTCTAAAAAAAAAAAAAAATCAATGGAAAAAATATCCTTACTCCTTGGGTGAGGATTATATATAAATATATATTTATATATTCATAAATAAATATA
>NW_005359195.1:972365-980304 GCF_000412655.1 Myotis brandtii
GGTGCCAGGAGGCCTCGCGGCTCTGCTGATCCCGGTGCTGGGAGGCATATTACCCTTTTACTATATAGGATAGAGGCCTGGTGCACGGGTGGGGGCCTGCTGGTTTGCCCTGAAGGGTGTCCTGGATCAGGGTGGGGGTCCCCACCTGGGTGCCTGGCCAGTCTGGCTGAGGGGCTGAGGGCCGTTTTCAGGTTGGCCAAGCCCCCCAGCAATGGAAGCTCCCAGCCTCTCCTTTTTTTCTTTTTTTTTTTTTTAATTCTGGGCCAGCTTTAGCTCTGAGGCCTCGCTGCTGAAAACATTGATACAATGTTGCGTCAGGATGGCTGAAGCCTGGCTGACTGAAAGCCAGTTTATATGGTTTTGTTTAGCTTCTATATTTGCAACATAGTTGCTTAGAGCTGCAGCTGAGAGGCAGGCAAGTAAGGCGGGGGAACGTTGGAGTTCGCCATCACTGGAGCAAGCAAGCCTCCCTGTTCGCTTCAGTGCATGGCTGCCGGCCGCCATCTTGGCTGACAGTTAATTTGCATAAGGATATGCTGATTAGCCAATGGGAAGGGTAGCGGTCGTACGCTAATTACCATGTTTCTCTTTTATTAGTGTAGATGCTTATATATTATAACTATGTTATAGTTATAATATAATATAAAAGATATTTCCCCTACTTTGTTATGGCAATATAGATAACTAGAACATTTCTTGAAAGCAACTTATAATATGCACAAAAAGCCTTAAAATTATTGGTTCCTTTTGATGTAATAATTGCACTAGTGAAGTACTAGCCTTTAAGAAAGTTGTTAAGTGATGTTGGTACACTTACTTAAAAGCTCATTAGCCAGCATTTTAAAATGATATGGATTTTAATAACTTGGTGAATGCTTACTTCTCTAACATTAGGTCAAAATAGCTACAAAATTATAAATAAGGTATTGTTTCAAATACACTATATTAAAATGAAAAATGAAGAATATCTTAAAAATACTCATGAACTGGGCAGAAAGTTCACTGATAATGTATCCCCTATTTTTAATGCATTTCTGTTTTTCAAACATAGTTAACAGTAAGCAGGTGTAATAACTATTCTCAAATAAATTCTGGAAATAAAATATGCCCAGACCAAGGTTAATGCATTCAGGCAATTTACTATCAAAGAAGAATCATTTAGCCTCGTAGTGTCTAGTGAAATTCAGGGTAAAGAATTTTGGGAATCAAACCACTTCAACGCCGAGACAATACACAATAAGGCATTTAACAAATTTTATATGGTGCCTAGCATAATATCTGGGACATGATGGTTAAAAACTGTGCATTACAATGAACAGAAATGAAAATTTTTTTTAAATGTATAGGAATGGGTATGTACCTCGTACATAAACATATACAGGTATACATACACACGATACAAAGCAATCTCCCAAATTAATCAACAGCGTGTAACAAAGTTTCAACTATAAATAGAGAAAATTGAAATGGATGAGAACTCACTTTGCAGTTATCAATAAAATACAAATGTAATCGTTTGTAGGCAAAACTGTCTACTTAAATGCAAGGGCTGCCCTCTAGCCCTGGGATAAAAGAGCCTTGGAGGGTGCTTCCCCTTATCCACTCAAGGCCCAGGGTGGAGCTGTGAAAGCAGGAAGTAAAGAAGCAATACAGGCTGGGTTTCCAGCAGATACCTGTGAAGAGCCCATTAAAAAGAATCATTGTTAGCAGAGCAGGGGAAGAGAGGGCAAGGCATCCCCGTCTTTGTTAGAGTAGCAGCAAGTCCCTGGGATGGAGGTGGCCTACAGACAGCAGTGAGAAGAGATGAATAAAGATCAGGATCTCAGGTGGGGTGAGAGTGACCATGGATCTTCTTGTGCCCAGTTTTTAAGGAGGATGGATGCTAGCAGGAGGGGGCATTTTCTTCAGGCATTAGACTGAGTCAGAGTTTTTAGTGAGCAAGTATCCTACCTGATCCAGTTTCTTGGTGGAGTGCAAAGCACCAGCTGTGGAATACTATGTTCATGTTTATTTATTTATTTATTGTTAATATCAACTTTTAATCCAAAATGTATTAAGACTAGAGGCCCAGTGTACGAAATTTGTGCATGGGGGGAGGTTCCTCAGCCCAGCCTGCACTCTCTTGCAATTTGGGACTGCTGGCTCCTAACCACTGGCCTGCCTGCCTGATTGCCCCTAACCACTGGCCTGCCTGCCTGATTACCCCTAACCACTTGCCTGCCTGCCTCATTGCCCCTAACCATTCATCTGCCTGCCTGATTGCTCCTAACTGCTCGCCTGCCTGCCTGCCTGATCGCCCCTAACCGCCTCTGCCTTGCCCCTGCCGCCGCTGCTTTGTCCAGAAGGACATCCAGAATGATGTCCGGAAGGTCGTTCAGCTGTCTGGTCTAATTAGCATATTACCCTTTTATTATTATAGATAGAAATTGAGGCTAGGGTGCTAATATGTGGTAGGTCTCCTCAATGCACATTCTATGTAATAATGCAACACTGTTTCATTTCTGTGCTGGGTTTGTCCTTGTGCTAGTCTGTGCAGTTTGAGAGCAAGGAATTTTGTTTTCCCTATTTCCCAGTCAGCCATGTAAAGCAAATGGTAATAACCTCATTTTGAGGATGAGAGATCAGGGCACTGAGAGTGTAATCCAAGTTCCCCAAGCAAGTGAGACTTGGAAAATAAACAGAGCCCCACTCCTTTTATTGTCCCTGCAGGGATGCGTCTAATAGTGCATTTTAGCCCAGCATTCAAACCATTTTTAACATTATCTATGGCTTCCTTTTAATTGAATAGATTGGATAACAACCAAGCCCTTAGCAAAATACGTACTTAACTCTATAAGCATTTTAAAAACAAACCTTAACAATTTCACCTACTAACATCTGCTTTCTAACATTTCTATTTTGCTACAACGGTTTATGATATAGCTACCAATTACTGCAGGGCATCAGGCCACATAAATATTTAATGATGCCATTCATTTCTGAAAGGGAAAAAGAGAACCTTGACATTAGGCATAAATGGGTGAGGAATATATCTTCCTATATTTTGCACTGATATTTAATTTGAGGCTCTTGGATGGAAGCCTCAAGTTCATGATTGATTAGAATTTGACATTGCTCTTGTGAAAAAAGAAACAACAGGTCCAAGATGGAGTCACTGGTGCTAAGCCCCACATCAGCAAAGCAAGACTTGCAGTCTTGGCTTCTCCCAGGAATGTGACCCTTCACCAGTCAGTCTGGAATTTCCTGGTCAGCACTAGTGAGGTCATCTGCCTGATAGACCCTGGGCTTTCCCCAGAGAAAGGTGACCTTGCCTGAAATCATCCACTCTTTGCTAGAAACTTCCTTCATCCTGCCCCTTCTGTGTATAAAAGCCCTCCACTTCCTACAGCTCCTTGGATCTCCTTTCTATTTGCTAAGACGGGATGCTGTCTGATTCACCTGATTCATGAATCATTAAACAAAGCCAATTAGGTCTTCAAATGTACTCAGCGGAATTTTGTTTTTGAACGCTCTTCAGGCATTTCTGTTCACCTTTCAATACGGACTTTTCCCTGCCTGGTGCAGCGTGTAAACACTGGAACATTCAAGTCTATCAGACCAGCACCCGCTGACCATCCGTCTGGTGGACGTCTTAGTTAATGTCCTCCCTCTTGCTCGTTTCTTGAATGCCTGGGAGATTTCACTTTACATTTGCTAAGAATGGTTCATTAAAATACTAATTTTAAACTGTAATTATCTGTTGGTTCATATCGGGTTGAACCACAGTGGCGCTGATATCTTCTAACTGCAGGAGAATTTCACATCTGTTCTCCCTGGAGCCTCAAGCAAGAGTTACCTCGCACAGGAAAGCAGGCAGTTTGAAAGAGATGGAGAGAGCTGTGTTTTAAAGAGGGCAACAAAGGCAGGCAGGATGAGTTGTAATATGGTAAATAGGCTCAATTGTAAAACTATTCATGATAATACCTTCTAGCGGGGAGCTGGGTAAAAACAAAAGCAGTTGGGAGGATTTGAGGGAGGCAACAGTTCATCTAATTCCTGGAGGATATACAATCTGCTGACCCAGGTAGGTGGGAAGAAGGTGGGTGGGTTATTCCTTGTTTTAGGATTAAGGTCAATGATATTATTGGTCTGGAAGAGCATCATCCAGCCTAGGAAATGCCTGGCAATCGGCAGAACGGAGTACAATTCTCAGACTTAAAGGTATAAATGTGTGACAAAGGGGGAAAAGGCAAACTAAGGCAGACAGAAAGGGCTATAAAAGGGGGGATAGGAATAAAAATGTGAATGGGATAGAGGAAGACAGCAAGGGCAAATAAAAACAGGTCCTGGGGAGGGGCCACACAAGTTTTTGAGCTCCAACTAGCTACACAAGTCACTATAGGAGGAAGGTTGTTAAGGAGGAGCATTCACTGATGGTTTATTGCGTGTTTGAGGATTAGGGTCTTAGGGTCAGATGGAGGGTATTATCTGCATGTACACATGAGGACACTAAGGTTTGGAGAGATCAGAATCTGGGTTTGAGGCCCTGGTTGTCTAACTGTAAACTCTCTTTCCCATTCTGTGATGCTGCTCTTCAATATTTCAGAGACATACAGATATGAATGACATGAATCCTCCTTCAACGAGCTCACAGTCTACAGTATGCGTGGGAAAGCAGCGTCATCCATATGCTATAGAAACGCTCCTTAGCCTGGAGGCTCAGGCCTTCTTACAGGCTCTGTCTATGGCAGGTGGGAAATTCACCAGATAGCATCCCACTTCTGCGTGTGCCACACACAGGCATGCGCAGAGCTAGCTTTGTGGCCAGCAGGCCCTGCAGGCTGCCCCTGAGAGGAGAGGAGCAGTGGAGGGCGTGCTCTGTTACTCTGCTTCAGGGTCAGGCCAGTGTAGAGGAATGTGGGAGAATCCTCTGCCACACTGAGGTCACTTTACCATTTTCTAGAGACTGTTTATCTTTTCATATATTCCAGACGCAGCTCCTGACTTGAGTAAAATTATCAAGTTGGCCCATAGTGTCCCGTTGCCTCATGGCTCCCACCCACAGCATCCTCTACCAGGAGAATTACAGAAGATTCAGAATTTTTCTTGAGTTACTTTCCCACTCCACCCTCATATAGCCTGAATAAATTAACGCGAGGGGGGAAAGTAATGATGGAAGCACAGAAACAGTGAGGCTGGAGGGGCAGACGACTTCTTTGACAGAGAATATTAAATCCTTTACAAATACAGAGTAAAATGCTGCTGCCTTTGTCCACAGGTGAGAAGTCGCCACGAACAAAACAAGTGAAAGATCTTTATATCTGTGAGCAGACAAACAAAAGCTTTAGCAATAGCCAACCAGAGGGAAGGCAGGGAAGTTTAGGAGAGCAGAAGAATGTTGCCTCTGTTCTGAATACAATAGAAGGAGGTAAAGCAAACGAGAGCTCAATTAAGCTTGAGAGGTAAACCAAGGATGTTCTATTGACAAACTAATTTGGAAATCATTTAAGAAAAATTGTGCTTCAGCTCTAATTTATATCTGGAGGATGGGCCGTGTTCTCTCCCTTGTGTTCAATAACAACTATTTAATCCAGGAACTGAATGTCCATTTTAATTTAATATCTTCAGGACTCAGGGACTGGGTTGTTAATAATTTAGCTAATTGAGTAAAACCTACTGCTTCAAATCTTGAAGCAGGGAAATAAAAATTCAAGAATTCCTGTAGATATGGGATGCATAATATTTAATGCTTCAGAGATCATTAGTAAAAGAAAATATTACAGCCATGCATACCCTCTGAGAGTCTAGCTAATGAATGTCTCCCAGCTGCTGTTGAAAAATCAGTGGTAGCATTGGTACCAATTTCAAGACAAAGCGCAGCTGACAGATGTTTGAAGGGATAAATCAGGCTGTACAAGAATTAAGATAATAAGTCCCCAGTGCCTTTTAAAGGCAGAGGTGCCACAGCAAACTGCTTCCAGCCATGTGAGTACAACTGAGAGGTGGATCTTGGTCTTTCTCCTGCAGCCCAGAACCCAGTCTTTCTATACCACCCCATCTGAGTGGTTTCTAAAACCTTGCACAGGTTCTAACCACACCAAGTTTCAAGGAAGAATAGCTTTTACCGTTACTTTTCTTTTTACTGGGGTCTCAAGGATTCTACTTCCATTCCCATGTTTGGGATATGATGTGACTAAATGTGAATCAGGCCAATATAATGAAGCACAAATGAGTGATTCTTTACGTTTATTGTAAAGGATGCTTAGCACAGTGTTCCAGCTATTATTAAAAAAAAGGATGGCAAACAACCTCCTAATTGAGAAACATGTTCTAATTGGGAAGAGATTATGTGTTTATTCCTATTTATCATTGAACAAGGTGTGTTAGGGGGATTTTACATATATATATACTAGAGGCCTGGTGCACGAAATTCATGCACGGGGTGGGGGGGTCCCTCAGCCCAACCTGCACCCTCTCCAATCTGGGAGCCTTCAGGGGATGTCCTACTGACAGCTTAGGCCCACTCCTTGCGGGCTAATTAGAGGAAGGCTCCGCCCCCATCACCCCGCTGCTACCGCCATTGCCAGAAGCCACAGCCACCAAGGTGTTTTCATCAACATGGACTCCAGTCCCTTCACCACGAAAAAATGACAACTTTCTTTAGGCATTTTCAAGATGTCTCTTTCATATGATATGACCTTTCTTTCTTTCTTTCTTTCTTTCTTTCTTTCTTTCTTTCTTTCTTTCTTTTTATCCTTACCTGAGGATATTTTTCCATTGAGTTTTAAAGAGCTTGGAAGAGAGAGGGAAAGACAGAGAGAAACATCAATGTGAGAGGAACACTTTGATTGGTTGCCTCCTGCATGAGCCCTGACCTGGGCCCCAGCCAGGGAGAAGCCTGCAACCTAGGTACATGCCCTTGATCAGAATTGAACCCAGACCCTATGGTCGGCAGGCCGAGGCTCTATCCACTGAGCCAAACTAGCTAGGTCAGGATATGACATTTCTTAGCCCCTCCAGCAACGGACCTTCGTTTTTTCCTCCAGGAGTGAGATGGAAAAACCCTAGATCACCTTCTTGGATTCTTATTACGCAAGTTACCAAGAACACTGCGAGTGGCGTACGGGGAGCTTAGCCAATGAGCGGTCAGAAAAGGTGTTTCCTCTGAAGCTCATGCACAGAGGCAGGACTGCCGGTGCGCCCCAGCTGGCAGGCCCTGTTCTCTGTGGGCCTCCTCACTGCCACTGTGGCTGGCAGGCGGGCCCTGCTCCCTGCTCTGTGGGCCTGCTCCTTCCTTCTCTGCGGGCCCTGCTACACCCTGCTCTCTGCGGGCCTGTGCCATTTGTGGCTTGCTTCACCACTCAGCAGTCCCCTCCCGCCCACCTGCATGCGCAGCCTCCTCCTGAGCAGTCATGACATTATGACGTCCTGGCTAATTTGCATATTACCTCTTTATCTATCTATTTATAGATAGATTAAAAAAAAGGATGGCAAACAACCTCCTAATTGAGAAACATGTTCTAATTGGAAATTGATTATGTGTCTATTCCTATTTATCATTGAACAAGGTGTGTTAGGAGGATTTTATATATATACTAGAGGCCCAGTGCACCAAAATTTGTGCACTCGGTGGGGGGGGAGAGGGGATCCCTCAGCCCATCCTGTGCCCTCTCACAGTCTGGGACCCCTCAGGAGATAATGACCTGCTGGCTTAAGCCTGCTCCCGGGTGGCAGAGGGCAGGCCCAATCCCTAGGTGCAGCCCCTGGTTGGGCTAAGAGCAGGGCCGATGGGGGAGTTGGGGCGCTGCCCCCTGTCATGCACAGAGCAGGGCGGATCGGGAGGTTGCGATGCCACCCCTAGTCACGCTCAGGGTACGGCCGATTGGGGTGTTGGGGAGCTCCCCCGTCACTCACAGAGCAGGGCCCATCAGGGGGTTGAGGAGCTCCCCCCTGTCACTCA
>NW_005359195.1:980420-984416 GCF_000412655.1 Myotis brandtii
AGCCTGCAACCTAGGTACATGCCCTTGATCAGAATTGAACCCAGACCCTATGGTCGGCAGGCCGAGGCTCTATCCACTGAGCCAAACTAGCTAGGTCAGGATATGACATTTCTTAGCCCCTCCAGCAACGGACCTTCGTTTTTTCCTCCAGGAGTGAGATGGAAAAACCCTAGATCACCTTCTTGGATTCTTATTACGCAAGTTACCAAGAACACTGCGAGTGGCGTACGGGGAGCTTAGCCAATGAGCGGTCAGAAAAGGTGTTTCCTCTGAAGCTCATGCACAGAGGCGGGACTGCCGGCGCACCCCAGCTGGCAGGCCCTGTTCTCTGTGGGCCTCACTGCCACTGTGACTGGCAGGCGGGCCCTGCTCCCTGCTCTCTGTGGGTCTGCTCCTCCCTTCTCTCTGTGGGCCCTGCTCCACTCTGCTCTCTGCCAGCCTGCACCATTCGTGGCTTGCCTCACCACACAGCAGTCCCCTCCCGCCCACCTGCATGAGCAGCCTCCTCCTGAACAGTCATGACATTATGGCATCCTGGCTAATTTGCATATTACCTCTTTATCTATCTATCTATCTATCTATCTATCTATCTATTTATAGATAGATTAAAGAAAAGATGGCAAACAATCTCCTAATTGAGAAACATGTTCTAATTGGAAATCGATTATGTGTCTATTCCTATTTATCATTGAACAAGGTGTGTTAGGAGGATTTTATATATATACTAGAGGCCTTGTGCATGAAATTCTAAAGATATCCATATCTATCTATCTATCTATTGATCTATCCATATCTATCTATCTATCTATCTATCTATCTATCTATCTATCTAGCTATCTATCTATCTGACTATCTTTAGACTTCATTCTAAACTTAAGCAACCCTTGAGAGCTATAGGCTTCTCCTACAACACTGCCCTGGATATGACTTTACTTCCTCGCTCACTAAATCGCATTGCAATGGTTTGAATGCATGCTAGCTACATTCCCCTTGCCCATACCCAATGTGAACCTATTGAGGCCAAAACCTGGGTTTGTGTCCCTAAGAATTTTTGGTAGTGCCTCTGATAAAGCAGACTTGATAAAGGCCTAGCAGTTTCCTGTGTGTCATGACTGGGCAAGGGGGCTTAGATATTTGGTCAAACATCATTCTAGGTGTTTCTGTGAATGTGTGTGTATGGATGAGGTTAGCATTTAAATCAGTAGAATGAGTAAAGCAGATTGCTTTCCTTAATGTGGGTGGGCACCATGCAATCAGTTGAAAGCCTGAATAGACTAAAAAGGCTGACCTTCCCCTTAGTAAGGGAGAATTCTTCCTGCTGACAGCCTTTGAATTGAAATATCGACTTTTTATCTGCCTTCGAACTTGAACTGAAATATTGGGTCTTGAGTCTGCTGACTCACCTTGCAGATCTTGGGCCTTGTCAGCATCCATAATCATGTGAGCCAATTCTTTAAAATAAATGGCCCTGACTACAAAAATAAATGTCTTCAGGCTACAAAAATGCAAAACACAAGTAGCTATGTAAGAAATGACATGGCAGACAATGATTGACAGACAACCCACGCTCTCTGAGCCTGTGGTTCATTACTCTGGGTTTGTGTCAGAATAGTGCTCCTTAAAGTGCGAGCCACAAACTGTCACTAGTCCAGGATAAACACTTCTGTGTTTAGGAACTTTGATAGCAATCTGACTTTGCAGCAACATCCAATCATATTATTTTCATTCCACAAAAAATACCAGTTTGTAACTTATAACAAGCAACAATAGCGACAACTCGTCATTCACACAGATGGTTTGAGAAACATTGGCCAAGAAAGCTGGTGCCACCTCTGACCAATTATATCGGATGAGGGAGATCTGGAGCCTGAGCATTTCTTGGGAATTATGCTCTTCAGGGGGTTCTAACATGGTGATATTAAGCAGATCTAACAACTGATTCAGCACAGGTAATAACCAATCAGAATGGATGCTGGTCAGCACCCACCAATCAGAACAGCCGCAGACTATAAACAATCAGTGCTACAATACCAGTAGCCACTGAAGATCACTTTATTGTGTCTTGTCTCCTAATAAGAAAACAAAGGAAGGTCTATGCTATTAGATTTCTATGCTGAGAGTTACAACTATACCAAGTGGATAGTACTCAACAGGGTGGATCCAGCGCCATGTTTTTCAAAGTAAACACAATTAAGCATTATCAACCTTATATATTTCTTTTCAGATTTGTCATTTTACATTAATAACACATTCATTTAACAAATCTTCATGTAGTAGAGACGCAAAATAATCCCATTCCATAAAATATTATTATTATTCATATTAATAAGGTCTGTTTCTTTGTTTTTCTCCTTAACTTGAGATATGAAATGTTCATACTGAAAGAGAATGAGTATATATGTAGCATATATTTTATATGTATATAATGTACATGTTATATATAATGTGTATATTACATATATGTGTTAGTGCATTTACATATGTATATCCTAGTTAGGTTTCAGATATCTTGAGACAATAATCATTCTTTTAAAGAGAAAATATGTTTTTTAAAAGTTAAGATGAAGCAATGACATTTAGGACTGTCCTTACCTTGGCAATCTAAAAGCCCAAAGTGTGTCTTCTGCCTATTCCTTCTTAGATATTCCTCAGTTACTGATTCCCTGTGTTTCCACTGCAGTTAGAGAAGTTGCCATTATCTAATTGAATTCCCCACAATATCCCAAATTTGCTCTAGACTGTCATTGCCAAGAGAGCCCATGTGGTCTTTAAATTCTTTATTAAAATTCATACTGGTCTGAGTTGAAGTTTGTCTTCCTATAATATTATTCAGTGGTCTATGTTTTCTTTGTCTATCTCTCTCTGGATCCTAGAGAACCTTCCGTATAATAAAAACCTTCCAAAAGTTGAGGACATTCGTATCATTGAATCAACCTCCTTTTAGACGAAATGCCTCTATTTGTGTTAATCATCAGCCACCTTTTGATTCCCACAGCCACCCTGGTGACTTCACTCTGATCGTGATCCTATTTCACGGTGCGCTGACTGCTCACTGTGCGTGGGCTCTTCCCTAGTACCAACCGTGTCTCCTGAGCTGTATGTGAAACAGCTGTTTGTCCCATCCTGTTTCTGCCAGTTATACTGGTCATTTTTATTCTGTAATTTAATGAAATATTATATAAGCTGATGAAATACGAGTGATAAAGGAAAGTTATCATTTATATAAAAATTAAGTTGAATGATTGGAGAAATGTCACAGATAAATCTTAAAACAGTGTTCTTGAGCCCTAACCGGTTTGGCTCAGTGGCTAGAGCATCAGCCTGCGGACTCAAGGGTCCCAGGTTCGATTCCGGTCAAGGGCATGTACCTTGGTTGCAGGCACATCCCCAGTAGGGGGTGTGCAGGAAGCAGCTGATCAATGTTTCTCTCTCATCGATGTTTCTAACTCTCTATCCCTCTCCCTTCCTCTCTGTAAAAAATCAATAAAATATATATTAAAACAACAACAACAACAAAAAACAGTGTTCTTGAGCTCTAGCTGGCTTGGCTCAGTGGAGAGAACATCAGCCCTCAGACTGAAGGGTTCTGGGTTCGATTCTGGTCAAGGTCATGTACCTCGGTTGCAGGCTCATTCCTCAACCCTTGTTGGAGCACATGCAGGAGGCAACCACCAATGTGTCTTTCTCATATTGATGTTTTTTTCTGTCTCTCCCCTTCTCTTCCACTCTCTCTCTAAAAAAAATACTGCTGTTGAAAGAAGAGCAAGAAAATTGTAAAAGAACTGTAGAAATTCTAGAAAGATTTAGATTGATTGGGAGATATCCTCAAGTACTTGCTCCATTAAAAAAAAAGAAGGTTCATGGATAATAGAGACCATTATAAACTTTTGAACAATAATAGATACAGAGGCAGAGCTGCCTCAAACAGATTGTCAAACTGCAGCGGGAAGGCCGGGGAGGGTTAGGGGGCAGGAGGGAGGGGGGTAAGAGATCAAC
>NW_005359195.1:984620-1028898 GCF_000412655.1 Myotis brandtii
GTGGGAGATGTGCAGGAGGCAGCTGATCGATGGTTCTCTCTCATCGATGTTTCTAACTCTCTATCTCTCTCCCTTCCTCTCTGTAAAAAATCAATAAAATATTTTTTAAAAAAAACCATCAAAAAAAATAAATAAAAAAAAGAAGCTAATAATCTTAGATAATTCATTAAGAACAGGGTTTATTTAAGTGAGGAGATGAAAGAGTCTAGTCATGGGATCCATAATCTGAGGGATGATATTCTAAATATTCTTATTGGTAAAATCAGAACACACTCCTAGCCAATGAGAATGGAGGCCAGTCACAAACCATAGAAATGGCCATTCAGTGTGTTCTGAATGCAGGTCAGTTCCACCCTCAAAGAAAAGGGTTTCATCATACACCAAAAATTTTGTGAAATAATGAACATTCATAATTCAAGTTAAAAAGTATAATATACATTTGATATTTTTATACTAAATCTCTCCTAAAGCGATTCTACTACATAATGAGCTGGAGATGGGATCTGAAACACAATCGACTGACCCCAAAGAGCATGTGCTTGACATCTATCTGGGTATTTCGCCTGCACATGCTTTAGGCTATTGTTTTGCTTTTACTAAATGCCATAGTCTATTAATACAGTCTAGGGTTCCGTAAGCATTCTGGAAACCGTATGTATGCACATTCGGAAAGCTTTCTCCAAATCAATGACTCACAACTTCAGTTTATTCCAACTAAAACTTTTCCATGCCTGATAACCATGTCATCTATTCTTTGGTGGTGTTCTTTTCGTATGCAAGTGCCAGATAAGACGATCCCTTTGAACTTTTTTCTTTGTGGATTTGGCCTATCAGTCCAGCCTGCTGAGATCCTTTTGAATGCTGTCAGGTAGCCTCCCTCTCTCTGAGTCTCAAGCCGCCAGCTAATTGAATAAGACTTGCGTCTGCCCTCTTAAAATCTGACCTTGTCAGAAGGCTCCCTGGGCAGCCAAGCTGATTACTACACATGCTTCCTCCGTTTCTTCTTCACTAGGATGATTTGTGACTGCAGTCACAACGGGCTGTCCCAAGATGCCAGGCTGTCTTCCGGCGGAGCCTCATGCGTGGCGCTGTGCCTGCCGCATCCACAATTACGTTTGGCCTAATACCCAGGGCATTTAATAAGTGGGTTTAAATCAGAGGATTTCATTCTTTTTCTGGCATAGGACCACAAGGAATGCCTACCTGGAAAAACACACACCACACAGCAAAAACAGCTGCTATTTTCCCCAGCCGTCCTCTCACACACAAACAATTTCACAACGATCACCAAGGCCTAGAACATAGATTTGAGGGAAGAATGAGCACAGATGAATTAAGATGTTTCCAAAATTATCTGAACATATAATTGAGCCAGCGTTATTGCTTACATTGGAATTTGAATATTGCAAAAGACTGTATTGATTGCCTAAATCTAAAAATAATTTCATCAATGGAGGCAGATGTAATGCAATTTAATATGTAAATGCACTAAAAAAAATTAAATCACCCTTTTCACAATTTGCCTGAAAATCACAAAATTTGAGACTATTTCCCCCCTTCACAAACTTACTGAAAATTCTTGAAAGACAATAAATGTCTTTTAGTTCTTAGTGCTCCACACAGAAGTCTAGAAAGAAGCCCAAACTAAGGTGAGGGTTAGTGCTTACTTATTATTCTTTGAATGTTCTAAATTAAGGAGACAAGTAGTAGGAAAGTTAACTCTGGCGAACTGGAAAACATCCAATTAAGTGGTGAGATGCCAACCTCTCCTTGACTCAGACTGGAGAGCATTTATCAAATCAAGACTGAGAACACGGGCTGCTGTGGATAACAAAACACTCTGCGTCATTCTCTCCATGTTGACAAAACACACTCTCTGCCCACAGACCTAGGCTGTGTCCACACACACACAAACCCATGTGAAACAAAAACAAGTGAGTGTTTAAATTTAGACTAATTATGACAGCAAGAGCTGTGTTCTCTGGCATTCTACCAACAACAAAGCTGCCAAAAGCAGAACTTCCCATATTCCCATATTCCCCTGGTCCCCATGTGTGTTCTAGCAGCAGGGACTGGCGGTGGAGCTCAGTCCAGTCAATGATGAAGCTATTTATTTATTTTTTAAAACATATTTTTTTTATTGATTTCAGAGGGGAAGGGAGAGGGAGAGAGAAATAGAAACATTAATGATGAGCGAGAATCATGGATCGGCTGCCTCCTGCCTACCCTCTACTGGGGATCTAACCTTCAACCTGGGCATGTGCCCTGACTGGGAATCGAACTGTGACCTCCTGGTTCATAGGTTGATGCTCAACCACTGAGCCATGCTGGCCTGGCCAATGAAGCTATTTAGACCCCACAGGACTGACTCTGGAGTCGCTGGGGGCTGCTGGAATGTGGGCTGGCAGTTCCAGTTGAGGCGGGTGAGGTCCCACAGTGGCTTTGCCCGCCCTCTCCGGCAGCAGGAGCAGCTGTGAGACACCGTGTCCCTGAGGAGGGATGGAGGAGCCTCAGGAACTCACAGGCTGGAGCTGCATGTTCTCTCACTCCTAACCCTACAAGCAGTCTTTGTAGCTTCTCTTTTTTAAGAATGTTTTTAAATTGTGACAAAATATATATGACATAAAATGTCCCATTTTAACAGTGTTTAAGTGTACAATTCAGCAGCATTAAGTACATTCATGTTGTTGTGCAACCATCACCACTGTTTTTTCCCAAAACTCTTTCATCACCATATATCCACGGAAACTCTGTAACCATGAGGCAGGAACTCCCTATTCACTCCAAGGCCCTAGTAACCTGCTTTCTGCCTCTATGAATTTTATAGACAGGGTGGGCAGCTACGGTTGTGAGCACGCAAAACACAGTTTATTCTTCTATTATTTATTAATTATTGTGTTTATTTTCCATACGAGCAATTGTAAACCTACTTTTGTCCCACCCTGTATTTTATAAATAAAATACATAAATATTTTATAGAAGTAGACTAGATATTTTATATTAAGTGGGCTCATACAATATTTGTCCTTTTGTTCCTGGCTGATTTTACTTAACATAACGTCTTCAAGATTCATCCATGTATAACATATATCTGAACTTCATTCTTTTTTATGGCTGAATAACATTTCATTGTTTGTATGTATGTACCATGTTTTGTTTATCCATTCATTTATTGTTGGGCAGTTGGATTACTTCCACCTTTGGCTATTATGAATAAATTCTTCACGAACATTAATATACTAGTATGCGTTTGAATCCTCGTTTTCAATTTTCTTGTTTTTCAATACCCAGAAGTGGACTTGCTGGATCATACGGTAATTCTATGTTTAGCTTTCTGAGGAACAGCCAAACTCTTCCACAGCAAATGCACAAGAGGGCCAATATGCAGCTTATCTAAGACCCAAGCAGAGTGGTTAGTTCACCCGTGAAGTTACCTGGCATCCTAGCTCCACCTCAGACTCCATGAGGTAAATCTTGCTGTAAGCGATTATAATTCACCAGCCCCAGACCTACGGCTCCTCCCTGGAGTTTGCCTCACTCAGAGCACTTTTTCTAGGGCTCACGCCGATAACTCTCACTAACATAGCTCCATTCATTCACTCACTCTCCATCTCCCTCTTGGCTGAAGCATTCTCATCTACCTCTGACTCATCTAAACAACCAGGCCCAACACCGTTCAAGTTGGCACCCCCACCTCTCTTCCTTAGACTCTGCCTGACCTTCCCTGAGCCACTCAGCATTTCTTGTCCCTGCTCCTTAGTTAACATTCATCTTACTGCCATCTTCCTAGAGCTAGTTGAAGGGAGGTAAGATGCTCCTTCTGACTCTGATATCTGTCCTGTGGCTGGCATTGTTCTATTTAAAAACCTTAGTCAGAGAAAGGAAGCTAATTAATGGACACTTCAGTGGGAATTTTCCTCACCCTTTTTCTAGCACTTAAACTTTTCTTTCAGTCATCCATCTGCCTCCATCCTACTTGGGGGCATAGTTACCTCATCACAACAGCTTCCACCCTGTCCAAACATGTCTATTTGCCTCCAAATTACACCTCGGTAGAATTCATCTTGCCAGCTGCAATCATAGAATAGCTTCTGCAGCACAAATTCGTTTACTCAAACCCTTCAATTGTTCTGTAGTTCCTACTCAATATGATCCAAACACCTGATTTGAGCAGTTCAGGCCTCCAATGATGGCCCATGACACCTTCCCCACACTATCTGCCCCTACTTCCCAGCAGCTCCTGCTGCCTAGGCTGTGCCCGTCCCCTGCACCTGGCTTATAACTTGGCCTGTGGGTTCCCCTTCACTAAGGCCCTTTGTCTAACGAACCTCTGCATGTTGTTCAAGGATAGAATTTCCTTGGTGACTCCAGCTAGAATGAAGTACATATCCTTCTCTGGTCTAGCATTTTGTTTATGGTTTAGCTTGATTTAAAAAGCATTTAGTGAGCTCAGGGCAGTGATGGCGAACCTTTTGAACTCGGCGTGTCAGCATTTTGAAAAACCCTAACTTAACTCTGGTGCTGTGTCACATATAGAAATTTTTTGATATTTGCAACCATAGTAAAACAAAGACTTATATTGTGATATTTATTTTATGTATTTAAATGCCATTTAACAAAGAAAAATCAACGAAAAAAATGAGTTCGCGTGTCACCTCTGACACGTGTGTCAGAGGTTCGCCATCACTGGCTCAGGGTGTCACTAGAAGAGGGCAGATGGCTGGCTGCCAACGATCTCAATCAGGTCACCTTGAGGCATTCACTAATGTCAGCTCCAAGCCACAGGTTGGTAGGTGGGGAACCTGGCTTTGAACAATGTACTCTGAGCAGAATTATTTCTTAGGAATGGATACCCATTACCTGAGCCCATAGAGCTGGTGTGTGGCTGTACCCACGCGCACGCCTGCATTGCAGAATGTTATTATGCTAATTAATTTACAATGACAGCTTTAACCTACATGGATAAAGGCATTCATGTCACATGAGTGGAAGAGTATCTCCCTCATGGATAGACTTCAACTAGAAGCCAATTTATAATCAGAATATTAAGTGACTGTAGAATCCAAAGAAGTCGCTGGCTCCAAGAGCCAAACTGGGGAATCCTGTCAGAGGGTTTGAACTGTTCACCTTCTTAGGACAATGGGCACTGGACTTTGGGGTTCCCTCCTCTTTGGGCAGACGGCCTCTGTCAATTCCACTTACTCCATACAGCCTAAGCATAGTTCCCCACAGTTTTACCCTCCTTCCCCACCCCCACCACACACTCCTTGAGATAGTCAGCATCCTGTGAGTGTACTAGCAGTTTTCTTTTCCCCCAGATCTGCAGCAGCATGCTGGCTTTGGTTTATCCTCAGGCCAAGTTCAACCCTTGCAGCTGTGTCTAAGTGTATCCACCTACATGCCCTACCAACACAGCAGGTATTCAGCCAACGCCACCTTCCCCACACTATCTGCCCCTACTTCCATAGGAGCAGAGACCATCTAATAAACAGTCTGGGATAAATTCCCTCCAATTCTTCCTTCAGCAGATAAGTCTACCATTAGTGATTGCATTGAGACAATTTTAAATGATGGTTGTTCATGAAAATGCTCTGAATAAAGAAAATAAATGAATTATCCAAATGCTCCCAGGCCTTAAATAGGTGGTTGTGGAGAAATAGTCCAGGAGGGCTCCCTGCTGGGAGAAACTGGATTGGGAGGCCATTAGCTGCCTCTGAGAGTGGTGCACTGAAGAGGAATGTGCCAATAGAATCTAAAATGTATCTTGTGAGGAGATAAGAGCCAGACCTGGGCCCTTGAGTGCTGCTCTTCTGTCCATCTGCCTGGGGTCCTCCTTTACCCAGAGGCCTCAGCGTTATAGGAGAGCATGCCGATTTTTCTCAGCTATGTTGCTGACCCAAGCAAGTCTGAAGCGGAACCCTTATTCATTGGGAGTTAACAGTTTATTTTCTTCCTTGGCCATTTTTAGAAGCCTCACAAGGAAGGAAGACAAAATAAAAACCGAGGGAACTTCCTCACAGCTTAGCAGCATGGTCCTGGGTTATCCGGTGTGTTTAGTATTTATTTCCTGATTTCAATGAGGGGAGCAAAATGAATGGGAAAGGAAAAGAAGGAATAGAAAGCACTTTCTAAAGACTGGCCTTAACAGCACTCAAACTCAATTATAGAAATCTTTTTTAAAATATTGCAAAATTGGTGCAAGCAAAATCTCCATTTGTCCAGGATCCCAACAGACGTGCTAACACGATGTGTGTTCTGTGACGGGGCCACGGCCCCAAACAATAGGACTGGACACCAGTGGGCACCGGCATCCTTCACAGCCTTTTGTTTCTCACAGACTCCAATGCAGCCGCAGGGGAATCCACTGTTTCTTATCTAACCTTTCTGTTTTCAGTGTGAATTACCAAACAGCCCCCTAGACAGTGATTCTTATCTCCTCACAAGATACATTTTAGATTCTATTGGCACATTCCTCTTCAGTGTACCACTCTCAAAGTATTTTAAAACATACAATTAGTGGAACAAAACTGGCCAGAAAAATCAGCGAGCACTTTTTCTCTTATTGTTATAATAGGAGCTTGAATATATGTCCTAATGTACTAGATCACTCATTTGAACTATAATTATTGGTTATTTCTGGCCTCAAAATTTGCACTGGAATAACATAAATATATTTTCTATTTCAGCTTCTGTTTTGCTGTGTGTGTATGTATGTGATGGCAGTAGGGGGCATGCTAAATAAAAAAGCAAATAAAACCTCCCTTTTAGATCGCTGCTTGTATGATTGATTTGTATTATTGGCTCCTTATTTTAAAAGGTTCATTCACTCGTTTATTTTTCACTCATTCAACTATGTATTGAGTGCCTGTCATGTACCTCAGTTGATGTTGGATATACCCTCATTTTGCTGATCTTCACATCTTGGGTTTCGTTGAAGTCCTAGAAATGAAGTAACCCTTTTCACATAAATATAAGACTTCCCTGGTCCCAGCATGTTAGGCAGAGCCGTGGAGACTTTTTAAAGATGACATGCAAGGAAAGTGCTGGACTCCTTTAAATACGGAGGCAGGGAGCAGGCTGTGTTCACTTTCCCATAATAACACACTTTGCTGCTGATATCCTGATAAAAAGTAAGAGGTGAGGAACTGAAGGACTAGGTCTACCTCTGATATAACGGTGTCAGGTCACCTGAATTACTTTACTTCCACTATGTCCTCCCACCACATTACCTAATTTGTTTCAGTAGATTTATGCAAAATAGCAAAGAATAAAAGTCTATCACCTAAAAGAAATTAAACTGTGTCCTAAAACAACTTTAATTCATGCCAAATATTATAACACCTAAAAGTATATATACACACACACACACACACACACACACACACTAATAAAAGGGTAATATGCTAATTAGACTGGACATCTTCCAGACGTCATTCTGGACATCTGTCCTGAGGAAGCTGGGGGCCGGGGCGAAGCCAGCCAGGGTTCCGGGTGCCTGCGGGTGGCGGGAGGAGGGAAGCCCGGGTGCCGGAGGGAAGCCGGTGCTGGCAGCCAGGGGAAGGAAGGCCTACTCTTGCAGGAATTTTTGTGCATCAGGCCTCATATATATATACATATATTGATAGGTAGATATATAGATAGATAAGTGCTGATACTTTGTTTTTGTTTTTTCAAATTGTTCATACATTTGCTCTGTGACTCCTTTACCCAGAGAAAGACAGAAAACTGGAGAAAGCATTACATATGTGCAATAGAGCCAGTAAAGTTACTTGCAAAGTTAGTTAAAAGGCTTATTAGCATATTTTTCTCACACTTTTTAATGAAAATCCATAAAATATTGAGACTAAGCAAATTAGTTTAGGGATTAATTAGAGAAGTACAAAAAGAGATGTTGGGCGAATACAAAAGAAATCGGAAAGAAAGTTATTTTCACTCTATTAATATGATAAGCAGCTGATTACAGCTTATCCTAATTCATCACACAAATACTTTCATCCAGCGCTCACTGACTTTTGATACGATCACTCATGGCTCCCCAGAATATTGCTATAAACATTTGGTAAAGATAACTGCTTCCAGCCCTGGCCAGTGTGGCTTGGTTGGCTGGAACATCATCCTGAATACCGAAAGGTGGCGGGTTCAATTCCTGGTCAGGGCACATACCTAGATTGCATGTAAAAAAAGAAAAGAGTGAGTCTATCCTTAAAAAAAAAGATAACTGCTTCCAGAAATATGGTGGACCAGTGTTGCTGTGAGGAACCCTCTTGTTGTAGAAAAGATGCAAGTTAGGACATGCTTTCTGATGATCATAAAAACTCAAACCATGAGATGCTCAAGATGGTGAGTATAGGAGAAGGGCAGGGAGGCCTTGAGGTCTTACACCAGTAGTGGTGCAATAAATTAGATATTGAACTGGGCCAACAATGTAGATGAGCTGAGACTGAAAAACCTGTGTTGAATTGTGACTCAGACCAAATAGTCCCAGGTTGATGCAGACTGTCAGTTCACAGCAGAAGCAAATACAAACACTCTCCTAAAGGAAGCGTTGTTCATGATCCCCATAGATGAAGAACAAACAAAAAGCTTGTAATTGGAGATCACCAAGCTCAAGAGAAGCAAGCTCCATGAGTGAGAGTCATAGAAAATGACAAGGACAAGGAGCAGATTTAGATCCCTTAGGACTGTAGAGACTGGAATTGCCGACATAGAATGTAGAATTATTATGTGTGAACAATTTAAAAAATAATATAGGAAACAAACAAACAAGCAAAAAACCACGTAATTACCAAGAATGGCTATGTAGACTTGTAAAAGAATCAAATAGAAATTCTAAAAATAGAAAATATTTTTGGGTAGAAAATGGCAAAGTACCCATTTGGATAGACCTAAAGAGAAAATTAGTGGACAAAAAGAGAAATCTGAAGAACATATCAGCAGAGAGAGACAAAAAGATGGAAACATGTTTTTAAAAATTGAAAACTATGAAGTAAATAAAAAATGCTAGCATATGTTTAATTAGAATTGCTGAGAGAAGAAAGATAATGGAGAAGAAATATGTGAGGAGGCAATGTCTGAGAATATTCCAGAACTGATAAATGACATTAATCCAAAGAGAATGAGTAAAACAATTCCATGAGTGGACATATCATAGTGAAATTCCAATGACAAAGAGGAAATATAAAATCTGGTAGTAAAATTTAAAGCAAAATACAGTGTTGTTTTTCTAATCAATGATGAAGATGTCAATTTTCTATCAACTCTAGGTAAACTCATTCAAACATGCTGAAAAGAATTCTATTTCATAGTAGGTGCACTGCAGTCACTTTGGTTTTTATTTGAATCCCTGTATATCTATATATATAAAAGCCTAAGCAACTGTCTGACCATTCGACCATTCAACTGGTAGCTATGATGCACAATGACCACCAGGGGGAAGATGCTCAACACAGGAGCTGCCAAGCTGTGGTGACTTGGCAGCTGCAGTCCTTGGGTGATGCACTCGGAACCAGAGAGAAGGGAGCCCGATTCCAGGATATGTCACCCAAGAACTGCATTCTTGCAATCCTGGACCCCTCAGGGGATGTCGGAAAGCCGGTTTCAGCCTGATTCCCACAGGCCAGGCCAAAGGACCCCACTGGTGCATGAATCCGTGCACCAGGCCTCTATTTTATTATAATTGATTATAAGTTAATAGCTCTCTTGGCACAAAAGCTGTTGTCTATTAAGTAGATCTAGAATTTGATTTGTCACTCTAAACTCAATTTTAAAAGAGCAGATTTTTTTTTTTTATACTAGGCGTATGCAACTATTCAGCTCAGTTGTTTAGAACAGGGCTTTTCCATCCTGACTGCCACTTCCAATTGCAGGGGAATTTTTATGATGTATATTTTGCACAAATTTTATGTGCATAGTTGGATGAATTATAACAAAGTGACACATCTCTGGTGCAGGTTGGCTTTTGCCAAACACTTTCTCTTCTGAATTGGAGGGCAGAACACATCTGTGACAGGGTTCAAGTGTGTTTGACAGGCAGGCTTCTAGGCAGGGCATGCTGGCTTGGAGCAGACAGGAGGCTGGGACTCCCACAGCAATCAAGGAAGAAGGGCCTTATTCTGGTGGTAGAGGATTTTCCTGTTGTTACTCTTATAGCTGCTTCCTTTATGTTTTCCCTCACTCTCTGAGATGGAGGTCTAGGATGACCTAAATCTCCATTTCTTTTCTCTCTCAGGTCCAGTACATTTACAAGGACCCCCTCAATCTCATCATTCACTAGACAATAGGACTTCAGTACTAAGGGCAAAAACCTCCCATGCCAGCTATGTAGCAGCCTCTGTATATTGGGGTGAGGTACAGGCTAGGGAAGTAGTTGAACTGGCTGTTCTAAATATAATTAACTTAAGAATCTTGACATCTGTCTGACAATCTATTATTGGCTTTATCCTAATTGACCTTGTATTTGGAGTTTCTTTGGAAGCTATCCTGAGAGTCGCTTTCATCTCTGGTGTTTCTGGCTGTAGTTTTTCTAACCCTGCCTTTTCCGTTCAAAATTTCCTTAAACTTTCTGGCCCAGCGCTAACTCCATTTTTATTTTGCTTTGTATTATTGTCAAATCATTGTTGCATTGTCTTCATTTGTATATATCTTTTTTGTAAATTTTTTCAATGAGGCCATGGGGAATGGGAAGTAGGCATTTAGTCCTTTTCCAGTCACTGATTCCTGGTATCTTGAGTAGTCCCTGATGATCAGTTCCATCAAATTACCTGACAGAGCTATGGTCCCTGCTCACAGAACACAGTGAAAGAAGTGAAATAGTGGTTTCAAGAAATACTGAGTGAATGTCACGAGGTAGTGGTTCTAGTCCTCATACTGCCATACACTTGTTATTTATCTACGATCAAGTCAAGTCACCTTCCTGGGCTATTTTATCATGTTTAAAATTGAAGAGCAATTTGTCAATATTTATCAAAATTAAAAATACATTTAACTTTTTAGCCAGCATTCCAGCTTTAGAGAATTTACCTTGCAAGTATAACTGCACATGTAGAAAATGATAGATACGATTATTTATTATAACATTAGGAGAAAGAATTTTTTGCTCTGATATTTGAAAACATTCAAGTGTTTCTGATCAATAGGAAAATAATTAATTAACCATGGTATGTCCACACAATGGAATATGGGTTTTCCCCACAATTCAAAGGTAGAGTGTTTCTGTGAATCCTGTTTTAAGCTGAAATGGCATAAAATGAAAAAGCAATTTATAAATGCGTAGTGTTATTACATCCTTAATTACATTCTTCATTTAAAATTTTAATGCTTAAGTATATTATTAAAATTCAAAGTGGTTTTTGTTTTGATAGCCAAATAATTCCAATATTATTTATTGAACAAACTCTTTATTTCCTATGGAAACGCTCTCATGATTGTGTAGTAATTTCCCACGTTTTTTATATATGTTTCTCAATTGATTTCATTCCACTGTTCTATTTGCTTTTTCTTGTGCAAATAGCATTTTTTTATTACATTAGCTTTAAAGTAAATTGAATGTCTGGTCTACCTGTACCACTTCATTATTCTTTCTCCCTTTTATATGCTTGAGAATTCTTGCATTTATTTTTCCACATGAACTTTCAAATTACCCAGTCTGGTACAAAAAATAAGTCTATTGAATTTTGGGAGGATTACATGAAGCATGTATGTTTACTGTAATAAAGTTTTTTTAATAAAAAAAGGCAGTATGTTGAAATCAACAGAGGCCATTTCCACCATAGGAAGCACAATGCAAGGTTTCCTATTGAGTGTATGAAGAGCACAAGCAGAGTGTCAGAGAATCCCACCTTCTTACACAAAACAAAACCCTCTCTAACAGCATATAAGTATGCCTGTAAACTTCCTCCCAGGAAGACCATACAACACGTGAGTTAACAAACCGCTGTGTTCACAGTCCTGTCCTTATCATAAACCAAACTTCAGTGAAGTGTGGGTGCTTCTTAGACAGCCTTGTATGGGTGGTGAAGGATGGGTCACGTGGTCAAGAGCCGGAGCCGCCTGCTCAGGACTGTGGGTGAGCAGATGTAATTCCCAGTCATGGTCTTTTTTACAGACAATTAGTCCTATTTATATAACTGCACAATTGATGACCCAGGTCACTGAGTCATTATAGCTACAAAGGAAAACAAAATGCTCTGCAGTGAGGGGCCTGCAGCTCTTGGGAGGAGTTATCTATACATATATAAAATCCTAATATGCAAATAGACCGAATGGCAAACAACCAAACAACAGAACAACTGGTTGCTATGATGTGCGCTGACCACCAGGGGGTGAGCATGGAACATGGTGGGCGTCAGCCACAGTCAGCAGAGCGTAACTAGTTAATGATAATTGGGCTGGCTCTAGGCGCCAGCAGCAGGTGCAAGTGATCGCTCGGCACTGTCAGTGGTGCGAGCGGCAGCTGCCAGCCCTGATAGCCCCTCAGGGCTTCTCCACCTCCCCCTGCTCCTGAGGGGCAATCGGGGCAGCAGCTGCCATTTGAACCCACTGACGGCGCCAGCCCTGCTCGCACCGCTGCTGGCGCTGGCCCCAATTGCTCCACACTGTCAGTGGGTGTGAGTGGAGCCGGCACCATCACATGTGGAAGCCGTGGTGATGGAAAAGAGGCTGTCAGCAGACAGGGAACCAGGAACTGAGGTGGGAGGGGCCGGGCAGGGGTGTGGAGGATGGGCTGAGACCCGCCCTTGTGCCTACTGCAGCCTCGTGCCCACAGTTCCTTTCAAGGTGCACGAATTCGTGCACTGGGCCCCTGGTAATGATATAATACAACTAGGGCCAGATGCATGGGGCCCAGCACAGTGGGAAGAATAGATGCCCTAACACTGTGGTGAGAAATGTGGCTGAGACTCCTGCACTCCCATTGTCTGGTTATGAGATCTCGAGCTCTCTTAGTTTCAAGGTCTTTATCTGTAAAATAAGGGTGCAAATGCTGATGATTGGGCCTTAAACAATATAGAGAGCACCTCGAACAATGCCTGACACATAGAGGGCTCTCAATAGATGCTAGGTATCTCTATAAATAAAAGGCTAATATGCTAAGCATCTGACTGTCTGACCAGTTGCTATGATGTGCACTGATTACCAGGGGGCAGACGCTCATTGCAGGAGCTGCCGAGCTGCAGTGACTTGGCAGCAATGGTTCTCGGGTGATGCACCCTGAAACCAGAGATGAGGGAGCCTAATTCCTCACAGGGCTGTGCGATTCCACCTTAGGCTGTGGGTTATATTATTGCTGGGGCACTGTTGGCCCCGAATCTGGTTTACTGCACACTTGTGTTTGCGTTCTACACCCTGTATGACACAAACTTTGCAGAGTGCCCTCTTGCACTCCTGGACCCCTTGACACAAACTTTGCAGAGTGCCCTCTTGCACTCCCGGACCCCTTAGGGGATGTCGGAGAGCAGGTTTCATCCTGATTCCCACAGGCCAGGCTGAGGAACCCCAGCTGCCGGAGGGACCCCGCTCACTCCACAGAAGCCGGGGAAGGACCACAGGAGGTTGGCTCTAGGGTATGTCCAGCCCATCTCGCCCAGTCCTGCCCTGCCGGCCACCTTCTAATTAATTTCCTTTCAATGTGCACAAATCCATGCACCTGGTCACTAGTTAATGATAATCAGAAATGTACAGCAGATAGAAATGGGGCAGATAAGGTAGTATTTTGGTGTCTGGAGTAGAAACAAGTCTTTACATGTGAAAATGAATGACATATAGCAGGCATTAAGCATTTTTGTATTGTGAAATTAAAAGATGCTGGAGGGGCGAAGGCTGAGGAGAAGGTTGGGAGGTACACAGGAATTCAACGAGAAAGGCCCTAAATGCTAGTATGCTAGGTCAAGGGATCATGGTCATTAAGTCAAAGCAGTTTCTCTTTTTCAAAATGGAGTAAAAATATAAGGTTTACGTTTTACAACGGCCCTCCTGGCAACAGTAGAGAGGATGGACTACAGGATTTTGCAGGTAGTGTTTTGCGGTAATACTGCAGGCAAGGGGGTCATTTTATTTCAAAGGAAGCATTATACCGTTGTTCTTTTTTTTTAAAGTTGCAGTGGGAGAGATAAGGTGTGTGCAGAAAAAGGAAATAAAAAAAAGTATGTTGAATAGCTAGAGAGGCGACATAAATTCTGGAAGTTAAGGAATCCCTTGTTAGGCTCAGTCTTGCTCTCTTACCTTTCCTCTCTCTCCCACAAATTTCAGAGCAGCAAGGCTTACACTTCCCCAGGCTGAGTAACCTGTAACCTGCAAAACACTACCTTGTCAGCAATGGAGAACACCTGCAAGTTTGCAGGATTTAGATGCAGCAGGTAGATATGAAAGTGCGGTGTGCTTTGAACATTCTGTCTTTATTGAGCGTGCAGACCCACACTAGCAATGGATGGAGCATGGCTATTTCTGCTTCGAAATCAGATGCTTGATTTAGCAGAGAGAGCTCAGGCTGCAGAGACAGCCAGGATGAAGGCTGTGGTCTAGTTGCCGACTTACACTATGGGTAACTTAATTTCTCCTAGAGACTCAATCTCATTTGTTAGTGCACACACATGAAATCCATATACTAGTGGAAGCAGATGAGACATCAATAAACAAACATATCCCAAAGAAATGTGTGTCGTAAAGAAAAGGGGACCAAAGAACTGCTTTTTGTATGAGGTGGTCCATGGAGGCGTCCATGATAAAGTCCCATTTGAGCACATCCTTGCAGGAAGTGAGGAACTAAGTTTTAAGGATATTTGGGGAAAAGAGAATGATAGGCCTAGAAAACAGCAAGTACAAACACCCTGATGTGAAAGGAAGTAAGCTGGGCTTGGGAATATCAAGGAGGTATGTGTGTCAGAGAAGAAACATTGTGGAGATGAGAGCAGGTGGGTGGTGCTGGTTAGACCACGGTAGCTTCGCCAGCAGATTGGGGACTCACCCAGTAAGCATGGGGAGGCATCCAGGCCAGCATCTCCTCTGAGTGACCAGAGAGATGGGAAGCCATTCGGAGCAGAATGAAGGCACCATCTGCCTTGCTTGAGGATCGTGAGGGCTACAGTGCTGTGTACAGACTGTAGGGGGAACTGGGAGGAGAGATCATTCCAATAGCAAAGAGATTCTGTAATTCAGTAGAGCAATGAAGAAGACTAGATTAGACAAGGAGGCTGAGGTGCTATGAAGTAGGTTATACTCTGGATATAGTTAGAAGGTGGTGCTGGCAGGATTTGCTGATGGATGGCCAAGGTGTGATCTTTGGCTCAAGGAATTGTGGCTGGACTTGTAAGAATAAAACAAAGTAAGTAAAATGCCTAGAATTTGATAGTTGCTCAAAACATGAATTCTTTCCACCTTCCCTTGAGGCTCCTCAGTCTCTGCAGCTCCAGACCTCTCCAGCATCTCAGCATAGGCATGGCCTACTCAAGAGTGGTATGGGGGTGGGGAGAGGGGAGAAGGTAAAGAATAGTAGAAAACCCCACATCAATCAGATCTGAGTTTAGATTTTTCACCAAAAGTTCTCTCCTTATCAGATAGGTGCCCAATCATAAGTGACATGGGGAAGAAAGAATAAAATAAAATAAAATAAAATAAAATAAAGCTATTATCTATTGCCTCCTGTGTCCATGATTACTTATTTTCTGGGTAAACAAAAATGAAAAGATTGAGCACCACATTATTTTATATCTATCAGTAGGGCAAGCAGATACAAGAACTGCTTGAGATGAGATGTTTTCTTTTCTAGAACAGCACCAATGAGATTCATCGAAGGCTTTCACATTGAAGCACAGTCAAGAAACACAAACAGCCCTAGCTTGTTTGTCTCAGTGGATAGAGGGTCAGCCTGTGAACTAAAGGGTCGTGGGTTCAATTCCAGTCAAGGGCATGTACCTTGATTGTGGGCACATCCCCAGTAGGAGGTGTGCAGGAGGCAGCTGATCGATGTTTCTCTCTTCATTTGATGTTTCCATCTCTCTCTCCCTCTCCCTTCCTCTCTGAAATCAATAAAAATATATTATAAAAAGAAAAGTACAGAAACACAAACAAACAAACTGTGTTTCTCCAGGCTCAAAGCTTTAATCCAAGTAGATTCAATGAAGCCTTGAAAAGCAACACTCATCAGTGGCAGAGGACTTAGCTCCAGAAGGAAGCAATGGGAAAAAGAAGTCACTGGACATGATAAATACTGAAAAATGGGTAGAGAAACCATGGCTAAATGTCCTTAGCAGAGTATCTAGCATTTGAGGAGGAACCAAGTTCAAATCTGTCCCTTAATCTGTCAATGATTAAGCCATAAGGCCATTCTTCTCCAAGGAAGTGCTAAGCCACCTGTTTGGGTACAGCCTTGATTTTTCTTAGCATCCTGCTTCCCCAGCTGTGTCTCCATGGAAGACATGGAAGCTGGCCCTTTCCTAGGGTAAGACATCTAAAAGGCCTTAGGTCTTACATCATAAAGGGAACCTAACATTCACTTTGCTTCCTGTCAGGTCCTCGGCACTCAGCTTAGTTCACAGTTCTGCTCTGTGTTGACTATCATTCTTTTCAATGTTCAGACTGAGAGAAACCAGAACTCTCACCACAAGCCCCACAACTGTTCTGTCTGAAAGCTGGAGTATGACGGAGCTGAGACAGAGTCTAAGGTCCTCGTCAGTAGCCTCAGATGCCCTTCCTCCCAGTACGCTCTCCATCACTGGCTAGTCTTTACACTCTCTGAGCCCCTGGGTGATTTCATCATTACTCCTAAAGCTTTCATGTAGTGGTTTCCTAACATTTTATCTGGAACAACTTTAGGTAGATAGAAAATGTTATCAACTTGAGGGAGTAAGAACATTTTATTTAGGTAGATAGAAAATGTTATCAACTTGAGGGAGTATTGCATTATACTTAGCATGACTATGTTCCACCGATCTTAGCCATGCTTTCAGAGTTTGCAGTATGTGACAAGGCTGCAGCAAGAAATAAACTCCTATCAAACCTAACTTCACCAAACCAATGCTCTTGAATGGGCTGGTGTATGTGTGTGTGTGTGTGGGGGGGGTGTACTTACAAACAGTGTATATTACATTCTATATGGCTCCGTGGGGCCAGAGTTCAGCAGATCATTGTTCACTGTTGGAAACCTATTCCTTTTATCTTGACCATTTTCTCCTTATGTTATTATGTATTTATTTACTTTTATCCTCACCCAAGGATATGTTTATTGATTTTAGAGAGAGTAGAAGGGGGAGAGAGAGAGAGAGAGAGAGAGAGAGAGAAAGAGAGAGAAGAGAGGGAAACCTTCCTGTACATGCCCTGACCACCTTTCTGTACATGCCCTGACCAGAAATCAAACCTGCCACCTTTTGATGTAGGGATGATGCTTCAATCAGCTGAGACACCCGGCCAGGACAATCCTTATATTATTTATTGTTATTTCTACCTTTAAGAAGAGCATAGTGTCACCAGGGAGGAACACTAGTAGCTCATACTGTATGACTCCTTCAGTGCTAAAGTAATTTGGTGAAATGGTAGAACTTCACCACTAATGTGTGTGTGTGTGTCTGTGTGTGTGTGTGTGTGTGTGTGTGTGTGTGTGTGTGTGTGTTTCTTGTCCAAATTGCCTTGTGGCTCACAAAGAGGAATAGTATAATTAATTAAGCAAACAGCAGCAGAGTGCTGATAATGCAGCAGGCTTTATGCTCCATGCTCTCTTTGGAACTAGGCTCTCATAACACAATAGATTATACCTGGTTGAAAATCAATTTATGATGGAAGAGGCTACACCAATGAGGGGACAACAGTTGCTGTGATTGACGCCGGTACTATTACTAAGCCCTCCCTTTTTCTGGTGTTCCAGATGATGGAAAACTCATGGATTTTGTGTTAACAAACGGGAGCAGTGAAAAAGATGAGCTAAGATACAGCATGATTAAAATACAATTTGTATTTGCTTTGAAAATGTAGTCTGAAACATAAACATGGATTATGTCTATTCCATAACAAAAGAGGTGAGAGGCTAGCTAATTACTGGAATGTTTTATCTTACTATTTTAAACCTCTGCAAGTTTATAAATGTGCAGGTATCTGAAGTGATGCACTACAAATATTTACTAAGTGACCGGTTTTTAAACTTTTCTTCTGATGCTTTGTGTTTAATGTACTCTGCATCTCCAAATAGGTAAGACAAGCTCACATAACTACCCATCTTCTGAACTCAGATTTTACCCTATTTTACTATGTTCCAATCTGGGGTAGATATGGAGTTCTTGGGGAGGAAGAAAGGCGATTAATTCGCAATGCCATGGTTCCTTATATGATATGCGTATCTGACCAGTAATTATCTGTTGACTTGAAGGCAAATAATTCATTTATAGATGCTAAATTGAGACAATTTTAGGTAAAGTTCATGAACGCAAACTCTTTTTCACTGTTCATTTTAATTTAAGACTGAGGCAAAAGGATGTTAGTTATGCTTATGTTACATAATATTTGGCATAGCAGATGCACTGCGTTCTGTTCTTGAGTTTATCCCATTTTTGTCCCACCAACCTATGTATATAGTTGTTCTTTGTATTTCAAAATAGTATTCTGATAAGAATTTTATTTTCTAGCTTCAGTGATCAGGGGCTCTCTCTGACAGCATCTCTGTGCGATTTATTTTATTTTCTGGTATTAAAAACCCATTTACTGAGTGTAAAGAATTTTCAAAATGCACAGGTAAGAAGTATTATCATTATTCCAGTATGCCTACTTCTATCATTTACTGTCATTCACATTATCTCCATTTATATTCTTTTTTCATGGATGTATGGGTTTGTCCCATCTGAGCTACAATCTCTTGACTGTATCTTGATACTGTAAGTATTTGCATATTCATTTTTTCTCCTCAGCACCATTCATAATATCTCCCACGACATGGCCAACACAGAGTTTAATTAACCTAGTGTTGATATATTTCCCTGTAGATTATTAAGCAAGATATAGAAATTGTGTTATTAAATTGGACTATTATTATGCTATATTCTCCTTAAGGAGATTAAGTATATTCAATCCAACTAAATTGCTTAATTTACATAAATTTTTTAGAAAAGGAACACACACACACCGCTAACATAGCACCAAAAGCCAAATTTGATTGGTTGGGTATATAAGACATGTTTTCATATCATTTGACTTAAATAAATTATAAATTTCTGCCCACCCACTGTATTTACTTCTAATTTTTTAGTACCCTTCCCAGGTTTCTGGAAGACAGAAACAGATGTTACTACAGCAAGCTAAGAGAGTGAAAACAGAAAATAGTAGTTGGAGGCTCAAAGTTCTAGAGTTAGGCTGCCTGAATTCCAAACCCGGCTCCCATACTTTCTGGGTACCTGACCTGGGGTACGTTTCTTAATATCTCTGTTACAGACTGTGTTGTGTTCCCCAAAAATTCATATGTTGAAGCTTCGCCTCCAAGGTGGCTGCATTGAAAGAGAGAGCCTTTAAAGAGGTAATGACAGTTAATGAGGTCATGAAATTGGGGTTCTAATCCAATAGGATTAGTGCCTTTTAAGAGGAGGAGACACAAAGGTGCTCTCGGTGTGCACTAAAGGCCAGGTGAGGACATGGTAACCGTTGTAAAGCCAGTAAGAAGGTCTCGTCAGAAACCTATCCTGGGACACCTTGACCTTGGACTTCCAGCCTCCGGAACTGTGAAAAAATAGCCTGGCTGGTGTGGCTCAGTGGTTGAGTGTTGACCTATGAACCAGGAGGTCACGGTTCGATTCCTGGTCAGGGCACATGCCTGAGGGGGCATGTGGAAGGCAGCTGATTGATGATTCTCTCTCATCATTGATGTTTCTCTCTCTCTCCCTCTCCCTTCCTCCCTCTGAAATCAATAAAAATATATTAAAAATAAGTAAGTAAATTTATGTGGTTTAAGCCACCCAGCCTGTGGTATTCTGTATAGTAGTCCTAGCAGATCAAAACACTCTCTAAAACTGAGATTTCAATTTTCTGGAGTAAAAAAAAATGAAGTGAAAAGTCATTTCAATTACTTACCTGACATATAGAAAAATCCCAATAAGTGTTAGCTATTATTATTATTATTATCATTAAATATATTTTTATTGATTTCAGAGAGGAAGGGAGAGGGAGAGATAGATAGAAACATCAATGATGAGAGGGAATCATTGATTGGCTACCTCCTGCACGCTCCCTACTGGAGATTGAGCCTGCAACCCAGGTATGTGCTCCTGACTGGAATGACACCCGGGACCCTTCAGTTCACAGGCTGATGCTCTATCCACTGAGCCAAACCAGCTAGGGCAGCTATTATTATTTTTAATAAGATGGTGCTTAATCTACCAGAAGTCAGACAGATGGCTTTAACTTAAAACACATTATTCCTTAAGGCATATAAAATGCTTTTAAACAAAGTATAAATAAAAAATTCTTACATGAAAATACTGCCTGAACAACAATGTAGATGAATTTATTCTCTGATAAAAATGTTTGCATTGTCTAGACTAATAAAGTCAAAACTATTGATTAAAATTAGAAAAAAAAGTAAAAATATGAGATATGGCTTTATAAACATTTAAATGACTTCTGCTTTCATTCTGCAGTCTAAATGTTTGGAATCTTGCAGACAAAAAAGTTTTGCTAAAGAGTTTAATCCATTTCCTGGTAGTTTTTAAGGTGTCTTATAAATCTAATTAATTTTCTAGAGTTAAATAGATCAGAACTTTCCTTCTATTTCTTTGTATACATGTTGGCCCAATCATGCAACAAGATTACCTGCTTTTCAAGAAAGTCACAGATTACCAGGTATGGGTCTATTCTTCTCCTAACATTCAGAACTCTCTTTATGTTTTGCTAAGTATTTCATCAGAAAACAGGTTATACCTGTTGTTCTTAAGAAGAAAATATTATTTATTCTTCTAAAAATGGATTGTTATCAAATTCTGCTTAAAGTTCTATTCTTTTCTGGATGTATACGGAGTTCTAATACTGTTCCAATTATTTTCTGGGACAAATTGGATTTGTTCCTTAAAGAAGTGATAGGTTTTTCTTTTATAAAATGAAATTGATAGTTGATCAGGTCTAGTTTTATATTATTATTATTGTAATTGAAAGAACAGTTTTCAGTACATACTTGCATACTTGGAACCCACCCTGAAAGTTGGAAGTGACCTTGGCATTTGTCCTTGATAGTTCCAGATAGTTTCTTTCTATTTTCCTTGTGGTAGATGAGAGAAATGTGAATGATAATTAGGGATCCTTTTTCACTCTGGACTGCCGTTTGAGGGGCAATTTGCTGAACTCCATTAGGGGAAAGTTCAAAAGATGGTTTAAATGTCCAAAATAAAAGCTTTTGATTTGCATTGCCCTTCCTGTCCCTATCTGTATTTCCTCATTTCTCCCAGCCCAGTAAGTAATACTTTTAGTTTCTCATGGCAGAAATCTGGTAGTGATCTTTCATACCTTCACTTATGTCTGTACTCATACCCAGATGTTCAAGTCTTGTCAGTTTTACCCTTAAACCCTATTTTGTACCCAACCATCAGTCTCTACGTTTAAGATCACTACCCTTCAAGCCAATAGCTTTGTTCACCTGAATTGCTCAGTTGTCATCACAATCACTGCATCCCGTGGCCCCCTTCAGGTAACTCAAACAAAAGACATTTATTTCCTCACAGCTTTGGAGGCTAGAAGTCTGAAATCAAGGAGCCAGTAGGGTTGGTTCTTTCTGAGGTATCTCTCCTTGCTTTTAGACAGCTGCCCTCTCACTGTGTCCTCACATGGCCATCCCTTTGTCTGTGTTGTCTCTGTCCTCATTTCTTTTAAGGACACCAGTCACATTGGAAGGGCCCACACATTTGACCTCATTTTACCTTAATTACCTCTTGAAAAGCCCATCACCAAATACAATCATATTCTGAGGTACTGGAGGATAGAACTTCAAAATATGATTTTTGGGGGGGACATAATTCAGTCTATAACACTTCTAATGCCAGGTCATAAAAGGCTGGGCATCATCTGTTCACTCTTGAGGCCCTGAGCCACTATGTAAGAAATATTTCTACTCCAAGGCACCATGTTATGAAGAAGACCAGTGGGCAGACCATATGTAGATGCTCAGGTTCATGGCCTCAAGGAGCCTAGCCTTTGAATCATGTTGACACAAATAACAGACATGGGGGTGAAGTCCTAATGACTCCAGCTGATTTCAGTCCAACCCATCTGAGTCACCCAGGCATTTTGAGTCTTTCCAGATGATGTCCCATACTTCATGGAGCAGAGATAAGCCATCCCGGCTGAACCCAATCCAAAGCCCCGATCCACAGGACCCATGAGCACAATAAATTGGTTGTTTTATGCCATTATGTTTGACGTGTTTTGTTACACAGCAATAGATAACTGAAACATCAGGGGCTTCACATATGTCCTTTTCTCTCCCTGGAATGCTCTTCCCTCTAATCTTTATCATCAACCTTTGAGCCTCACCTTAAACATTACCTCCTGAGAGAGGTCTCCTCTCATACCAACTGTTCCCTTTTATTTGTTTGAGAGTTGCTCCTTCTTCTCAGAGCTTCCATAAACATTTAACAGTATTTACTTAACTTTTACTATTCAGTTTATACCTCCTCTGACTCCAGCTGATTTCAGTCCAACCCATCTGAGTCACCCAGGCATTTTGAGTCTTTCCAGATGATGTCCCATACTTCATGGAGCAGAGATAAGCCATCCCGGCTGAACCCAATCCAAAGTCCCGATCCACAGGACCCATGAGCACAACAAATTGGTTGTTTTATGCCATTATGTTTGGCGTGTTTTGTTACACAGCAATAGATAACTGTAACATCATCTCAGGGGCTTCACATATGTCCTTTTCTCTCCCTGGAATGCTCTTCCCTCTAATCTTTATCATCAACCTTTGAGCCTCACCTTAAACATTACCTCCTGAGAGAGGTCTCCTCTCATACCAACTGTTCCCTTTTATTTGTTTGAGAGTTGCTCCTTCTTCTCAGAGCTTCCATAAACATTTAACAGTATTTACTTAACTTTTACTATTCAGTTTATACCTCCTCCATTATATTACTTGCTTTTTAAGAATAAGAACCACTTTTCATTTGTTCACTCTGCAAAGTATATGTTCTCTGTACTCATAATATGAGGCTGTGGAATATCTGCTGAATGGATAAATGAGTACAGGTTCAGTATTGCTCTGTTCTTGTGGGGGGAAAGTCATTAAAAGTAAATTGATCAGAGCCCTGGCTGGGTAGCTCAGTTGATTAGAGTGTCATCCCCATAAACCAAGGTTGTGTGTTTGATCCCCAGTCAGGGCACATACAAGAAGCACAAATGAATGCAAGAATGGGTGGAACAACAAATTGATCTCTCTCTCCCTCTCTCTCTCTCCCTCCCTTCCTCCCTCCCTTCCTTTCTCTAAAATCAATAAATAAAAATAAAAAGTAAATGGATAAGATTGAAAAAGAGTCTCCGTTAAATTTAAGCAGTACACTTTGATTGAGTACCTGTCCATGCTAGCTCTTATCTAGGAGCTGATGGTGCAATGATGACCACGGAAACCCAAATGTTACATAAATCCTCTAGAGGCCAGAACAGTGGCAACTCACAGATAATCTACTTTTTGGCATAGTCTCCCCAGGGCTCTGGGAACTTAAGGTTGGAGTCAAGTGATGAAACTACTGGGCTAAAAACGCTCATCTGAACTTGGTTGGTTATGTTGTTTCCACACAAACAACAGGATGAGCCTTCAGAAATCTGTGGAAATTACACATTAAAGATTTAAGCACACTCATAGGTAGGTAGATCTGATAGAAACAGGAAGGTCAACCCATGGAGAGGTCTAGAAGCTTAAGGCCCAACGACCAGCCTGGAGACTCAAGTCTCAAATCAACATTCTGGCTGACAGTGATCAAAGCCATCAAATCACCTAAAGGGGGAGGTGGTAGCATATCCTTGACAAGTCTAGCTTCCAAATTCCTAAGCCACTTCTTTCTTTTTAAAAAAATATTTTTATTGATTTCAGAGAGGAAGGGAGAGGGAGAAAGAAACATCAATGATGAGAGAGGATCATTGATTGGCTGCCTTCTGCACACACGCTACTGGAGATGGAGTCTGCAACCTGGGCATGCGCCCCAACCAGGAATCAAACTGTGACCTCTTGGTTCATAGGTCGATGCTCAATCACTGAGCCACTGCAGCTGGGCTAAGCCACTTCTTTTTGAAATAGTATTTCTTTATTTGCCCCAAAGCTTTATAGTTATTTCTCCCAGTTCTCATGAGTTATACATCATCTCAACCTATAATCTGCATGTATGCACCTCTGTCAAAATCTGAAAATTATGTCTGTGTGGGCTGCTACAAGTGGGCAGGAGTGGATGAATACGGGGATTAAGAGGAAACAGAAATAATAAGAAAAATGTGACTAATGTAGCAAAGTAGGCTAAGGAACTGGCTGATTGCTCTCAGACATCTTTGTTTAAACCCAGAGTATGTCAACTTGAAAATCATAATCTGTGGACTACTACACAGCTTTCCAAGATTGGTTATATCATGCATGCTGTGTTAGCAGTGGGCTCTGTGACTAGGAATATAATAATCTTGGGCAATCAAAAATGTTTTTAGAATCCTGTACAAAAATTTGACCCATGGAAAGTCATAAAGAGGAGGAAAAGGTTGGGAAGATCCTCAGTTGAGCTGTCACGTATAACAGCACTGGAAGAGACCTTTTAAAAAGCACCTGCATGGTTAGTTAAGAAGAAAAAGTAGAAACACTGGCCGTGTTAAACCATGAAGGTGAAGACTCTTTTCAGGAGAAGGTCTCCTGTAAACTTATGTCTATGTCAGACTTGTTTCTGAACAAGGAGAGATCCTCAGGTATGCTGACCCAGCCTTCTGATTCCTGTCCCTCAAAGCTTCATTAGTCAGGTCTGTCCTTCTGCCTTGTCACCTAGCTTTATAACCTGTGCTGTGACCTCTTTGACATCTTTTTCTCAGCCTAGGGCCTTTTAAGTGTTCCTTCTGCTGGCATTCAGTTGTGGCCTTAACCTTTTATTTGAAGTCCTAATAACTGGTGCTTCTCGATTCTGAATAATATGGCTCTTCCTGGTTCCATTGCTTATTCTTTTTATTCTCCTTTTAGAGGTTTGCTTGCTGCTGTTGATTATACATGTCATGGCATTTTGACTTATAGACAAAGGCTCCAGGTTACATGAAAAAATTCTGAGGCAAATCACAAAATGTGATATTGTTCAAAGTAAACTTCCAAGCAATTGACTACATTTCCTCTTCTCATGCAACTTCTATGACTGGTTGCTCTTAAGTTATCTCCTATCCTGTACGACATGACATGCAAATATCCTACATGGTTTTTTTTTTATTTTTGCAAACTTGAGAAAAGTGAATTTATTGAAGTAAATTGCATTGTATGTTCTAAGAATTATTTCTCATTTCATATATTTACATGGCCTATAATGAAATAATTTGAAGAAATTTTCTCAAAGATGATTTTTCTATTGGCTGAATATTTTCTATGAGATTCTTTAGTATGAATGATCCAGTGGTAAGTGCATTTAAGGAAATCAAGGTAAACAGAAGACCATTTTATTAACTGGAGGTAAGTTAGAAAGAATAGAAAGTTACTGAACTTTAGAAAGAACATCTGACTTTAATGGATATTACCATTTTTTATGTTTCAATTATAGTTGGCATACAATATTATATTAGGTTAAGGTAAACAACATAGTAATTAAACATTTATGTACCTTACAAATGATCATGACAATAAGTCTGGAACCCATCTGGCACTATATATAGCAGCATTATTTAGAATATCCAAGAACTTCTGACTTTAAATAGGGGTTGAATGAACATCTAGATTTATTTCTGTATAATCAAGAGGGAAATCACTTATGACTCAAGACTGGAAGATGTTATTAATATATCAGATTACAGAACCAAGAATATAAAAGATCTTGAAAGGCAAGAAGGAAATAATTGAAATTAATAGAGAGAAATGTGAAGTCTTGCAAAACTTGAAAAACAATTTCTGCAGAAACTGTCATTTCATGTAAAAAAAAACAACAACTATGTTTAATTGTTCTGTAATTACAATTAAGCCAACAGGGAATATGACAACTATGAGAGTTCTCATCACTTCTGGCTGCATTATAACAGCAGGACTTACTGGGCCCTCAAAGGAGGTTACTGTACCCACGCAGCTCAGATTGCATCCTGACATGCATACTTGGCTTTAAGAGGGGCATTGTGCAATGAGCTATCTCCTGAAGATGCTCACCAGGATCTGGAAGGCTCCTGCTATAAGGTCAGAAATAGTGGAAGGACTTGTAGTTATACATCAAGAAGATAGAAGATTTGGGGGAAAATAGGAATGCTGTTTGTAAATATTAGAAGCAACATCAAGTAAAAGAAGAATGAGAGATTTTGGGTAGTTGTACAGGTTCAGTCTGGAATGCATGGAAGTTATTAAGAAGCAGGACTCAGCCTGGGGATATTCAATTCAATAAAAGCTTAATCACCTATCATGTTCTGAACATTAGCAATTCAAAGATAAATGGAGTTCAATCTCTGCTCCCCACCTTATATTTTAGAAGGGGAGTAAAAGTTCTGAGCATTCAGTTTCAACGTGTGTGGATTGTTTTACCTCCACCAACAGGCAATGCTCTGGTCCCAGCTGGATGTCCTATCATTTATTAATAACTCAATTCTGATACGATCTACCCAGATACACACCAAAGGTTAAGGGGTCAGTCCTACAAGCCTGCCCTGCTCCTTACTTCAGATGCCAGTCCCAAGTCCAGGTCATCATCTATGCTTTCAATGTGGTGAAAAGATTTCAGCAAGGGAGGAGAAGGCCAAGAATAAGAGCCTGGGGAATTCAGTAATTTAGGGTCTGGCAGGAAAGAGAGTTGTGTCAGGTAATAAACTGTATTTAAACATAAACATGCTGCTATTCCGAAAATCCATGATAATGGATGCTTGAACTTGGGGATGTTGGTTTTCCTGACCTAAAATCTCATTAGTTCCCTGCGACTCTGTGAGTATGAAAAGAGCTTAAAGTTGAGACCGATTTTTGTGGAAGGATTTGGGTTCTATTCCGGTGTCCTCGTTTCTCACTTTCCTGTTTCTCCAAGCCCCCACATTTTAATAGGTATTTCAGAGTCTCTCTGTCTGTGGGAGTCTCAGCCTCTCAAAGGGTATTCTCTCTGAAGTCAAAAGCAGCGGATAGCAGTGTATTTGGATGAGTCAGAACTGGGTGCCCCCGCCACCCCTTGAAATTGTTGGCATTGTAATCAGCAGCTGTAGAATACTTACACGATTTCCAGGCAACTAATAAGTGGAGCACTTCTTTGAATTCTGCAGCGCGCCATCCTTTGAAGAAGGCTGCCAGCCTACGTTGTGGTTAACAACTCAATAACCAACCCAACGGAGTTGCTCTATTGTCTTGTTGAACAGAACATCTTCATTCTCAAATGCACTCACAGTTGAGTGCAGTGGGAAGGAAGCAGAGCTTGGATTAGGTTTTGAGTTCCAAATGTGACTTTATTACTTTTTTCTTTATCTTCTCTTTTCTTTTTCTTTGTCTATTCACTTATTTTCTCTATCTGTAAAATGGGAATGATATGTAACAAGGGGGCTGTTCTGGTAATTAAACACAATAATGAAGAAAAGCACGTGGAATAATGCATTATACTGCTAATTTTATTTTGGAAAACATATTTTCATGTCCCCTCAATGTGTGCAAAAATCTTATCTAGTCTTTAAAGATATATGTATTATCTAGGTCCACGGGATAAAAGACACAGAGAAAAAACACTGTGGTTATTCAAAGGATTGTCATGGCACTGATAAATGGGTCTTTTGTCCAATATGGATTTCCCCGATAACTTCAGTGTTCATTACAGAAGCGCCTCTGTTCTATTCTCCCTTTTACAATTTTGTTCTTACAACAAAGGAAATCAAAGCACCCAAGTTCAATGCCCTGCAGTGCAACTCTGATCTAACTACACAGAAACAAAGGGTCACAGCCGAGGGGGCTGTCTGAGTTTGCTCCCCTAGCTCTGCTGGGTAGTCCTCATTCAGGAAATATGTTATCGCTCATGCCACCTGTGCCACGGCGTCAAAGCAGGCAGAATCCAGGCAGAATCGGGTAAATTGGGAATTTTGTGTCTGGTCAGCTTCTTTTGGGGATGGAAATACCTATAACACCATCCTCAGATACCTTGTGTGTGTATGACTCAGATTCACCAGACAGTACAATGAGGTCAGCAAACCCTGAAAGACATCTTGCTACTAGTAATTAATGAACGCCTGGGGAACAGGTTCTATTTTTTTTTAAAAAAAGAAGGAACTTCTTAAAACAATATTAAAGTCCACTACTGGATGCACCATGGTGAATAAAACTTCAATTGCCATTTCCACAGGCAATGTTCTATTGCCTGAGGGGCAGAAACTTGCAGCCCTGTATCAATGATAAAAATAAAACAACAGCAATAATAACCACAACTACCGCCACAATAATAATAATGTGCTTTCATTCCTGCAACAGGTAATCATCGCATTCCATCTTAGATTTCATGTTAGACTGCCCTCCTAGGAGGCACTGCAGAGAGGCGGGCCACAGCCCCGCTGTAAATGAAACTAGCAGGCATAGACACCTACAACATTTTACACACAGACACACACATTCTGAAGAGGAAGAGATGATTCCTGCCTGTGATGGTCAGAAGTTTCCTAAGGGACACAAACACAGTGTGGTAAGGACTATTCAGAAGTAGAATATGGGAGGAGCAAATATATGGAGCCCACAGAGAGGAGAAAAGGAACAGCGAGGGAGGAAACGGCAAGAAGTCCCCAGTTCCATGCCACACAGGTCCCCACGGTAGGATCGTGCTGGGCAAGGCCAGGGGAACAGGGAGGAGGCAGGTTACAGCGGGACTTGGATGCCAGGTTGAGGAAGCGTGATTTTGCTCTGCAGTTCCGTTGATGGAAAGCCACCTGCTCTCAAGCAGGGACATGATCAGAGGCGCAGGGCAGGATGAACTCTGCAGAAGTGAAGCTGCCTCAGGTCCTGTTTTAGTTGAGGCAGGATCTGTATGTGTGTAAAATAACAAAACAAAACAAAGTATATATTGTATTGGCACTGCAGGTAATGGATTAGAATGAGAAGAAAAAGAAACAAAACCAGAAACAGGGAGAACAGGTAGGAAGCAGATGGGAGGATGCAGTTATTGATCCTAGCATTATTTGCACATGCAGAATTTGTAATAGCCGTGGTCATTTTACTCTAATCCATCTACAGCTGTTCACTGTGATCTTCTTGTGTAAAGTGGTGCCATTTGTACTGCTGTCCTACATACACAGAAAAGAACCATGCATACCCGGCTGGAGTGGCTCAGTGGTTGAGTGTCGACCTATGAACCAGGAGGTCACGGCTCGATTCCTCATCAGGGCACATGCCCAGGTTTCTGGCTCGATCTCCAGTGTAGGGTGTGCAGGAGGCAGCTAATCAATGATCCTCTCTCATCATTGATGTTTCTATCTCTCTCTCCCTCTCCCTTCCTCTCTGAAATCAATAATAATAATAATAATATCAACAACAACTTATATATACTATATATGTATGTATATATACATTTTTTAAAAAGAACCGTGCAAACTGGCCCATGCTGGGCTCAAGCTCACATGCAAGTCTCCGCATTAGGGCCCCACCACATGAATGAACTGAGAGCTAGAGAGCTTGGTTGCAACATTGAAAAGGGTCAGGCAAGTCAGGAACTGGAAAAAATTTCAGTAATCGGGCTCTGGTCACCATAGAAAGAGTCGGTCCTAGAATTACTGAAGTCTTTGACAAAGTCTGTCTTTTGAAAAAAAAAGAAAAAAAAGCATGAAGAGCAGGAGGTGAAGTGTTATTTTTCAGCGTTCTGGCTGAAGGTGCTCGTTTTTGGTTTCCTCTCCTAGTATGCCCCAGAGATGTTCGATTGTTCTTGAACTTGGCTTGTTTGCTTGCACACCTTTTTGGGAGATTACCATGGTGTGATAGAGGGTTCCACTCATCCTGAAATGAATCTGCTAATTAATTTAATTTTATCTCGCGCATATTACAGAGTCCAATTAAGTTCCTAAGCCAGTCACATCAGAATAAATCAACCATATTGTTACATAATTCCTTTTAATAAACAGAGTTATAATTATGTGAAGGCAATTCTGAGGATACCATATGCCACAAAGCAGGGAACCTAATTTATTTCCTTGATTTGGAGAGACAAACTCACTCATGTGTAATAACTTTTATCATCCACACTTTAATTCTTATTACATTATAAGGTTTGAAGTCTCTTGCTTGCTTTATAGATCACAGGAAGAGTTAGTTCACAGTGGGGCTTGCGGAGGAAAGGGAGGCTGCGTAATGGATCCGGAATGATGTGCACGAGGCCAGGCTGAACATTCTGCTGAAGCCATGTTGGAGCAGGCACCCAGTCCCCCTGTGCTTTTAGCGGGCCAATGCAAGTAGAGATGTGAGTGGGGGTTGCAGGGGAGGGGATACACCTTGAAATAGATCCTGAAAGAGGAGAGCCATGTTGGGACAACCTCCTTACTTCCCACCTCCTCCTCCACATTTTCCTGGCAAGTAATATGTGCTGTGTCAACTTCTGGAGAAAATGACTGATTTTAAAATATAACAGAACAGAAATCCACTTGGCAGATCTGAGAAAGGGAGTGAAAACACCTTTGTTTGACGATTTGGCCCGATTCCCCGTGAATGCTGCTGACGCCTCAGCTTTGCTGTGGATGGGAAAGGATGAAGCTGGCGGTGGGAGTCGGTCCACAGAGCATGATGCTCAGAAGCAGTTATCATCTCTGGCCAACATAGTGTTGGCAGAGCTGTGGACGCTCTGGCCCAAGAGCTGGATGTTCTGCACAACCTCTCACACAATCATTCATCCAGCCACTCAGACAGCGATGAGTACTGGGGAGTGAGAGATGGCCATGGAAAATGTTTGGCCAGAGTCCTAACAGCTACCGTGTTGCTTACCTTCTCTTTGAAGTGATTTTTCAGAATGGGTGAAAAATAGGAAATCATCCCCTACTTTTGTTTTCATATTTCTAATATAATGAAGTTCTGAAATTGTATGATCCAAATCCCAGTAATTTCTGGAAGAGATAAACAACCTGATTTCTCAACTGGGGATGGCATCTCTTGTCATTTAACAAATCTCCCTATCTCCAGAGGTAGTACCACTCATGAGTTACTTTGAGCGCTAAAATGAGATAACCTAGACACAAATGTCCTAGTTTAACTAGAATAAAAAAATCTAGATTAAAGCACAGAAGTAGCAAAAATGGACTTGAAAGTAAAGTACTGAGTATATCATGTACTTTCTCTGATGGTTACATCTAATCCCATTCTGGATTACTGCTAGAAATGACTGGGATGCCCAATACATTTATTCCTGTTTCCTTCCTGCCCTTACATAATTAACCAGATTCAGGACAGAGTGGAAGACCCCCAAAGCAGAGAAAGCCCTCTATTGCACTCAGTGTGGGTATCTATGGGGAGAATGTTACCGTGGTAAAATGCACTATTGCTAATTCATGACACCATGCATAGAATCTAGCATATTGCTCTGTACTTCTTGGGCTTGCAAAGTCAACCCCCGGCCATCATTTGCCTATAATTCTAGCCAAATGCCAGCATTCCAAATGAAAGAGATCAACACAAAATTTGGCTCCAATTGAAACAGTTCCTTACCAAGGTGTTAATCCCAGGAATAATGAGTTTTAGGCTCAGCATGCAGATTTTTAAATTTATTCTCAACAACTTCAGATGTGAGATACCTCGAAGGTGACACTTGACTCTATCCTCGGGCACTTAGATGTAATTAGGGGCTGGAGCCCTGAAGGAGGTGCAGATTCCACCCCCCCCCACCCCCCGCCCCGAACCTGCATAAGTTAAAAAACCAAGGAACCCTGGGATGAAGTAAGGGCTTTCAAGTAGAGCGTACTGAATAAAACAGTGGTTGCTTTTGATAATTAAAAGATAAATTGGGGTCTTATGGGAAAGTATCAGCATGTTTTTTTGACAGAAATTTTCTCACTAATATTTTTGCTGAATATTCATATTAAAAAACTCTGGTATAACTGTAGAATCAGAGGTGAAATTAAAGGTTTCTTCCTATGGTTCCCAGACACACCATGAGTATCTGCTAACAACAGTGGATCCAATGATGTCTGAATGTGACATCTGCTGAAGGAGTGCGTACAAGATGCCAGCGGGGCCCCTGGGAGAACAGAGCAAACCTCCCACCGCTGACACTCTATCCAGCTCTAGCAAGCAGGCATCTGCCTTTGCTACTGGGCCCAGAGCAAGTCAAAGTCATTCAGTGAATTCAAATAACGTATGCATAACCCATGGACATAGACAATAGGGTGGTGAAGGCCTCGGGTCGGGGATGGTGGCAGGGCTAGAAGAGGTCAATGGGGGGAAAAAGAGACATATGTAATACTTACAATAATGATTTTTTTAAAAAAGGAAATAGTGACCTAATTTAAATCCAGACTCGAGTGTTGCAATGTCAGCAGATGCCGGAAGCCAATTCCAGCATGTCATAATTGCAAGAGTTTCACCAAAAGGTTGATGGAACTTGGGGACTCAACAAGGGCTGAGTCACATATGTTGTCACCTGTTGGGAATGGCTGATGGCACTTCCACAAACCTGAATAAGATACATTAAATTGATTGTTTGCTGCCAGACAGCTCAGGGCATCTTAATCTACATGTTATTGCCTCCTACTGGCCAAACACCTGGACAGCTGTATACTAATTCTTCCATTATGACAATGCCTCTGTATAGGAAACCCTGACCCTTTGAAGTGTATATCTCTGCCTTGCCTCAGGACAATTTGAGTTAATAAAAAGCATGGGGTCCTGAGACTAAGGAGATCTTAGTTTCCTTTAAACTAGACTCCTCTGACCCCCAAATGCCTTTCGTAATTATATTTTGTCTCTGGACTCCTATTTAATCTATACACAGCCTTCTCCAGATTCCAGAACCCTTCTTAATGCTGGAACAAGAACCCTGGCAAGCAGAGTGTTTTTGAGCTCAGGTTCCAAAGGTATCCAGAAGGCCTAGAGACTGAACTTGAACATAATGGATTACATCACAATAGAGAAATGGTAGTCATTAAAAATAACAAATATTGCTTGGTCTTGGATATGGCAACCACAAACAGCAACCATATTCTTATCATGCATTTTCACTTCTAAATCCATGAATATTGATATAATTCAGTGAGACCATTTCTTATTTATAGAACTTTTGCTTTGGTAAATATTTGTAACTCATATTTCAAACATCTGGCCAAAAGAAAACATTCATAAATATATTACAATATATAGTGTCAATGTAGTTGTTTTGATTATTTGTGGTGAAGGGAGTTAGTCTGCATCAATTAAATAAGATTTGCCAAAGCAAGGAGAAATGAATTTAGATATTCAATGAGGTATCTCTTTGAAGTTGTGTTCATCTGGGCAGAATCTACTTCTAGTTGAAAAAGACTAAAATTAATGTCCATCAATTGATGATTGAATAAACAATGTGGTATATCAATATAATGGAATATTATTCAGTTATAAAAGTTGATGAAGTACTAACATCTGCTACAGTATGGATGAACCTTGAAAAGATTATGCCAAGTGAAAGAAGTCAGTCACAAATGACCACATATATGATTCCATTTGTATAAGATGTTCATAATAGGCAAATCCATATGAGAAGTAAAGTCTGGAACTGTTAGGGGAGGAGGAAATGGAGAATGACTATGGCATCTCCTTTGGGGTGATGAAATGTTCCAAAATTATAAAATAGTGATGGTTGCACAACTCTGTGAATGTACTAAAACCCACTGAGTTGTACACTCTGAAAGGATGAGTTTTATGGTCTGTGAATTATATCTCAATGGAATTGTTATAAAAAATGATTGAAGCTATCCTGTTATTTTATTTTTTATCATGTCTTTAAATAATCTACTCTTTTTATGAACATTACTAGTAGAGGAGTTACATGGCCATAAGAAAAACTATATACTTTCTGTATGTATAAAGTTATGGATTTATTGTGACTGTTAGTAGCTCTTTTTCTTTTTTTTAATTTGTCTTCAGAAATAGGCACAAGTTTATTTCAGCGGTTCTCAACCTGTGGGTCACGAACAATGAAAATACATCCTGTATATCAGATATTTACATTACGATTCATAACAGTAGCAAAATTACAGTTATGAAGTAGCAAAGAAAATAATTTTATGGTTGGGGGTCACCACAACATGAGGAACTGTATTAAAGGGTCGTGGCATTAGGAAGGTTGAGAACCACTGCCTAGTGCTGATAAATAACCTGTGAACTGTTGATTGGCTTAATAATGGATCTCTTTTCTGTCAAAGGAAAGTTAAAAAAAACAACAACAACAGAAGAACAAAACATAACAAAAAAGCTTTTTCAGAAGTTAGGAGAGAGGAAGCAAAGTATTTATTGTCATCTTTGATACTGGTCCTACTATTTCACTTCAGTGTTTATGGGCCTGTAGAAACTGGCTGTTGTACCACTGTCCAAAACCACCTCTTAGACTAATCTTTTCTTTGAAGAGCTCAGTGTTTTGGCATTGGCTAGGTGTCCATCTGATTCTCCTGCAGTTACTGCTGCCCTTAATCTGCTATTCCTGGCTGTCATCTTCCCTGGGTCTCCCTCCTTCAGGGGTCCACACCTCCTTCCCCTTCTTGGGCCTCCCTTGTTCTACAGAGCAACTTGAAAATGCTTCCCAGTTACCTTCTCTTGGGCACAACTCTGTTCCTTAAGGTCTGGCTCCGTCTCGGTGTGTAGAGAAGAGCTCTTCTGGCTCCAGCCTCGCCAGGTGAGAACCTACAAGGAAAGCTCACTTCTGCCCTGGTTGGGTGGGGGATCTAGGTGCAAATTGCTGCTTCTAGAGGGCTCTTCCTGTCTCCATGCCCATATGCAGTGGATAATTAAATGGTCATGAGTTCCTAAAGAGTCCAGGCCTCGCAGCCACGCAGCCTTTAGGGAAAAGTGTAGAAATGTGCACCCAGCTTCACCTTTCCATGTGAGGCTGGCAAAGCCACAGAAAAACTTGCAGCTGTTGCAATGGCGAGCCGGAATCTCATCCACACCTCTGCTCTCACTGCTCCAAAGACTAACAGAGAACACTCTCAGATGCCCTGTTCGCTGTTCTGTTGCAACTGTAGCTGGGCTTGCCAGGCACCCAGTTTTCTGGGAAAATGGAATGAATAATAATTCCTGTCTTATGCTAGACAAGAGAAGTAGAGTGAAGAGTCATTCCCTAAAACAGGACCAAGGAGGTTATAGGGTTTGCACTGCATACTAACACATTGCTTTCTAAAGTGTTGTACCAATTTACACCCTCACCAGTAGTGCATAGAGTGTCAACCTACCTAAATTCTCCCAACATATAGATGGATACGAAATAGGATCTTTTTGCTCATGATTATTAGTGAGGTTGACCATGCTTTCAAATGTTATTGGTCGTTGAGGTTTTCCACTTTTGTGGGCTGCCTCTATATAGCCTCTGACTTTTTTTCATGGATTTTTTTGTAACTTTTTCTTATGGATTTGAAGTCTTGGAATAGAACATTTTTGCTCATGATTATTAGTGAGGGTGACCATGCTTTCAAATGTTATTGGTCATTGAGTTTTCCACTTTTGTGGGCTGCCTCTATATAGCCTCTGACTTTTTTTCATGGATTTTTTTGTAACTTTTTCTTATGGATTTGAAGTCTTATACAAGGAAATTAATTATATAATCCTTTCTAAGAACAGTAAATAAATCAGAGACATCTGAGTACATCAAAAAGAGAATGGATAAATAAATGGTGGTATATTTATACAGTGGTACACACCATAGCAGTCAAAATGAAATACATGCTTCGAAATAGAAAAATTTTGGCAGTATAATGTTGGGATAAGCAAACCGCTGCAAATGGATGCCCCTTGTGTGATATGCTTTGTCGTTTTTAAGTGAGAGTGGTCCTAAAGAGTATATAAATTTATTTACATGTACTTAAGTGTGTAGAATGGCAAACAAAGCTCCTCTACGATTTCAGGATAGCTATTACCTCTGGGGTGGGAAAGAGGAGAACTGAATTGCAGGATTTGGGGAGGACAGGCAAGTGCTTCATTGTATCTAGAATGTTTTATTTATTAAATTTGCTATACTTCACAATTACACAATGATTGAAGGATCATAACTCCACTTGGTGACGGTTCAGGCATTCCACTCACACATGGGATGACATGGCTGTGGTCTTGTCTACAAAGAGATGGTCAAAATCACCATACACAGACTGAAATTCTGGGGGCGGTGCTCATAGTCATGAGGAAGAGGTGAGGAAGATGGCAGCACACTACCGCTCTTCCTCCTTTTATCAAATGACTGGACTAAGTTGGCCCTTTAAGCCCATTCCACAACGGTGTAAGGGGATGCTGCACATGGAGCACGCAGTAGCAGCCACGGAACCTTAGCTCAGTGTCCTTTAGCCACTCTACAGACCAGCACTGCAAAGAGGCAGCCTACTGCCCAACGAGGCCACTTTGGAGGCCGTCTCCCCATCATGGTCCAAGCTGTGGAGCAGAATGACAGTACAAATGACAAAAATGTGTGCAGAAAGTATCCTACCAACTATAAAGACTCAATAGTGGTGAATAGAAATGGTCCAGAAATGGAAAATGTCAGCTTTTGAGGTTTAAACACACACACACACACACACACACACACACACACAAATATATTGTGGGAAATGTATGTATTATGAGAGGAAAAAGAAATCACCATACTTTTACTTACAGGCTACTGGATTTGCTTTTAGAAATCAAAGATGGCATGTGACTACAAACCTAAGACTTAAGAGGAATCAATAAACAAAACAAAGCACTTGAAGTTAGACTAAGAATGGCATTAAAAAATATTCATTGTGATTGGCAAGCTTAAGGGCTATTCTGTAATTATATAATAAAATGGAATAAAAGAAAAGTAGTTTTGCATTCTCACTTCCACTTCTACTTCTTTTACCTAAAGACTACAGTTTGCTATTTTTATTGGACTTGTAATTTCTTACTGGACTTGTAATTTCTTACAGTACTAAATTTTCAGGTTTGATTAGTAAAGTTACTATTCCTTTATGTTTATAAAATTACTTTCAGATACTTTTTCTGTACTACCAATGTGTTTTTAAATTTTTATAATGAATACTGAACATATAAAATATTCAAAATAAAATCTTAAAAAGATACAATTTAACACAAGTTCAAGAATTAATGTTTCCCTGCACTTTATCTTTCACCTGCCTCTTTATCCCAAGCAGAACTGTTAGTTTAAAAAATAAAACAGCAAAAACATTCAAGAGTTTGAGGACAATTGCTTGAAGTAGAAACAGAAAAAAAGTGATCATTTTAAATCACAAATAGTTAAGAGTACAGTTTATAATGTCAGGATAAAATAATAAATTCACTGACATGAAATATTTCTTATGAAAAACCACAGTCTAAGTTATGTTCCTCATAAGAGATGAATTTAAATGAGCAAACATTCTTCTACCAACTTAATTTAAGAGCAGTGCAAGCGGTTTCTGGTATCTAAATCAAACGAACAACAGAATAGCAGGGAGTGTGTTGCTTATATAAAGGATTTGTTTTGTTTTTCATTTCAAAGAGGCTCCTTAGAAGTTAGGCTGACACCAGGAACCTAGGGTATGGGTGTCCATTACCTCTGACTCTCGGGGAAAATAGGGGGATCATAGGCATTTCTCTGATTAGGAAGCATTTCAGTTTAAACATTTTTTTCTCTTGGTCTTAAACAGAAAACACAAAGTGATATACACACATTGATATTCAGGGTGACATGAGGCTCCTACAGGAGGAAAATAAGAAAGCAATCTTTTGTTGCATCCAAAATACAGTTCTCATTTTATTCCTTTCCACTGTAAAGGCTGAAAAGATGTTTCTTTTTATAGTTCACCATTTAGTATGTTCAAAAGAAGCATTTTGTGAATGTGAAAGTTCTTGAGTGTTCTGCTTTTAATGTCTTTCCTGGAGTAAAAAAAATCTTGATACATATGCAAATAATTTAACTCTAAACATTAATCTACACTCCAAATACAGCCAGTGACATAAGCAAATGAAGAATTAAACCATTTATCATTTTTGGATATAAAAGCAGCTCGTGAAATGAGAAAAAAAACCTATCTAGGTATTCTAGATATCACAAACACCATGAATCTCGCCCAGCAAGTAGGGCTATAAATGTGTAGCAGCAGTGTGGGGCCCCATTCACCTGTCTAGTCATTCATTCATTCATTCATTCATTCAACAAACATTACTGAGTGCTGCTACAAGGTCACAATCTATGTAGTTTTAGGGATGCAAAGGTATGAATAAGACACAGTCCTTACTTTTTTAACACATTACAAACAATTGAATGATGGCAAATCTACTAGACAATAACTTCAAAAATTAAATTAAAAGAAAAGGGAGATGTATGCACAGCCCAGCAACTTCAGACGATTTTAAAAATCTCAATATTACAGGCTAGAGTAGAGCAGAAGTGTTGGAGCCCTCCTTGCAAATGGTGAATGACAGCGGTGGTTTCTATTCCATAGACCATGCTGTGGCTTCTCACATAGCATGGCCCCTGGACAGATCTTTTGGCTGAAGGAACGGGCAAGTGTGACTGAGTGAGGATATTTTGTGGCCAGACAAATGCATCCCTTGGTTTCTAAACCAAACGAACAGCAGAACAGCAGGGAGTGTGTTGCTTATATAAAGAATTTGTTTTGTTTTTCATTTCAGAGATGCTTGCTTAGAAGTTAGGCTGACACCAGGAACCTAGGGTATGGGTGTCTAATTATAAAAATAATTAGAAAAAGAGGAAAAAAAACATGTTCTAGGTTGTTGAAGAAGCATACATAAGAAAAGTAACCAAGAGTTAGTTGATTAAGTTAAATGATGAGTTTATTTTATTAAATATTTTCCAACAATTGCTTTTATACTTTAAAAAGTATAAAATAAACCCACACCGGAGGTACTAGTTTCAACTCTTAGAATGTGTGTAAGTTTGGGAATAGATTTACTTGGTGAACAGTGTGTGATGTAACCTTAGAGTACTAATGAAAAGCTTTCTGTGCTAAGTGAAATAAGTCAGTCAGAGAAAGATAAATATCACATGATCTCACTCATTTGTGGAATATAATGAACAGGATAAACTGATGAACAAAAAACAGATCCAGAGACAGAGAAGCATCAATCAGGCTGTCGGGCCTCAGAGGTAAGGTAGGGGGAGAGAGCAAACAAAGGACTTGTATGTAAGCATATGGGCATGACCAATGGACACAGACACCAGAGGGGTGAGGGCATGAGCGGGGGGTGGGGAGCCAAGGGGGGATAAGGACACATATGTAATACCTTAATCAATAAAGAAAAAAAAAAAAAGAAAAGCTTTCTAGTTCTAGAAAACATGCTTCCAAACCTAGGGCCCGAATAAGCCTCTAGCTTGATATGACCTTAAATCCTTCTTTCTGATAACATCGAAACCCTGACATTGGCCCCTTATAGATGATTTTACTCATTTTACTCTTCAGCTCAAAGATGACTCCCTGTAGGTAAAGGTGTGATAGAATTAGCCTACATTTTATGTCTTACAATGGTAGGCCCATTGATTTACCAGATTCTTTCAATATTGCATTCAATATTATCCTTAGCTTTAAAACCTTTAATAAATAGAAAATTTATGTCTCTCAATCCAATGTTTTTTGGAAGAAGCAAGCTTGTTCTCATTATAACCTTTCTCACCTTAGGAAAAATAATCCAAGAAAAATGTAAGTCTATTAACATCTTTTGAGAATACAGTCTCCTGTTTTATTAAACTACTCTTTCAAAAGCTGCAATGTAATAACACCACCATAATCAGGGGAGGCAAAAAGGCTTTTTCCTGAACCAGATAATGTTAAATAGGGTAATACCAGGATGGGCCTTACCATCCTTCCTTTAAAATTTATATCTTATTATTTCAACGTTGTTGTTATTCAACCTCCAAATACCTCAGTTAGGAAATAAATGGGCATCATTGCACCTTTCATTCTCTCTAGTGATCAGATGATCTTCCCTCAGTTACTCCCATGTCTGGCTTCTTCATTTCACTCTGGTCTCAGCTCAAATGTGACATCAGGTAGGCTTTTTCTTACCAGCCTCTAAAAGGCTTTGCCTCCCTGCGCAACCCACACCCCTTCACCCCAACCTCTCTCTCTCATTACCCTGGATTTCTTCCTGCATGGCACTTCCTGTCTGAAAGCCTCCTGAGGATGTATTTTCTTTTTATCTTCTGTCTCTCTCATAGAACAGATGCTCAGAAGAGCAGGTACCTGTTTGTCAAATGAGCCAGGGTAGCTTGGGACAGAGAAGGTACTTGAAAAGAAATATTTGAGGAAGGAATCCATGAGTGCAAACATCACAGATTAGAGGATGTACCACCATGCGCTCCCGGACACAGCTATTCCTGGAAACCCAGAAGAGAAGGATAATGTTTAGAGAACATAATTTCAGGAGCAATGGCTCTCTAACACATTCTCCAAGTGAATTAGAATTTGGAGTACAGTACAATATACATGGACTACATTACACTATCACCCCAGATAACTATGTGCATGGAATTGCCTTTTATTATTATGGCTTTAATATTTTAGTTAGATGCTCTGAGCAACAATCATATAAATTTCATTTTCATTTGGTGGCGAAACTATTGTGAACAATTCTTTTATTTTACTACCTTGAAATACCCTGAATAATACTTTTTTTTCCTCCAGAATCTGGAACAAGGAGGGAGAGTTCCTCTCTGAGAAATTGCTGTTTCCTCTTCAAAGGAGACATATAATTTCATCATATTTCCTGTTTTTCTTGGCTACCAGATAAAACAGTGGCAGCTCTCACAGTGAATTTTAACAACTGTATTAGCTTTTATAGGTAAAGTATTTGTTTATCCTCTCATAGTTCTGTTTAGATTTTTCAAGTTAATTTTCCTGTATGTACTTTCTAGGGTATCTTCATTTCTTATTTGAAAGGCTGTGAGAAATATTGCATTTAAACTGTAACGCTAAATATTAAATTTAATACTCAACACGAAGTATGAAATACCAAATTGAGTAATAGGCATCAATGAGATTCTGGGGAGATAACTTTAGAAAGATTTGAGATGCCTAAATTACTTTGAGTTTGGTTTCAACCATACATTAAATTATGAAATGGAGGCCTGGAGGGATTAAAAAATAAATTTTGAGAACAGAGCAATAAAGAATGGTGTCATTCTGGAGACCAGCATAGTTTTAAGGGCCTCCTGTATCTAACAGTGTGAAAAAAAAATGTGAAGAGAAAAAGTCCACTCAAATCTTTCCTACTCAAATCCCACTTACTAGACATAAAATGCGGACCAGCCCCTTTTCTCAGCATCAGACTCCTATTCACAGACTTGAAGACGAGCGGCATCCCTGTGAGGTCTGGTGGGGCCTGGATGAGAGAATAAGACATCTAGGGGGATCCTCCTCCTGACGTAACAGCAGAGGTTGCCGGGAAAGGCTTCTTATCTGAGATGAGGCCTGGCACTTGGCCACTTCAGAAGAGACATCTACATCCGAGACGTGTACATTGTACATCATACATACCTTAAGCGGTTTTTAATTTTTTTTAACTTTAGAACAGCTTTAAATTTACAGAAAATTGTGAGGGTAGTACAGAGTGCCCATTTACCCCATATCTGATTTCCCCATCACTAACATCTTACATCAATATGGTGTATTTGTAATTAATAAACCGATATTGAGATGTTATTGTTAACTAACCCCCATATTTTGTTCAGATTCCCTTAGTTTTCCCCTAAAGTCCTTTGTCTGCCCCAGGATCCCATCCAGCATTCACACTGCATTCAGTCCTGTCTCCCCAGGCTCCTCTTGGCTGTGACAAGTCCTCAGGCTTCTTTGTTTTTGATGACCTCAGCCGTTTTGAGGGGTACTGGTCATGGATTTTGTGGACTGGCTCTCCACGGGGATTTGTCTGATCCTTTGCCTGAGATAGTGCTTGCCATGTGTTTCCACTACAGAGTAATTGTTTACCCTTTCCATACAGCTCTGTATGGACGGAAGTCCCTATGCACAGCCTGAGTTTGAGGAATAGAGGCTCCCTGCCTCCCTGCAGGGGCAGCATCTACATAAATCAGCTGGAATTCTCCTGCGTGGAGACTTGTTTATTCTCCCCATTCCCTATCCAGTAATTTAGGTCAGTAAGGACACAAAGATATTTATTATACTCCTTTGATTATAATGCTAATTTACTTTTTTTGCTCACATTGTTCAGCTATGACCTTGCTATACTCACTGATTAGTTCCATGAGCTTTTGCTATTGCTGTTGACTCTTTGGGACTTTCTAGTTATACAATCACACCATTTGTGCATAAGGAGAGTTTTATTGATTTCTTTCTAATATAAACATCATTTATTTATTTTTCTTGCCTTAATGTGCAAGCTAGAATTTCTAATATAAACATTTTTTATTTTCTATCAAAACATAGAAATACGCCAATCCTTTATTGTAAGACCAAGATCATTTCTCTGAAGACGGGGTCCACTGATAAAAGTTATGTGTCATATTTCTTACAAAACCCGCACTTTCTCTAAGATTTCCAGTGCCAATTCCTTTAAGCCACTCCCCCAAATGAACATACTTGCAAAGTAATCTGGGTGTAGAATCTGCCTAGAGATTTAGGAAACTTTTTTCGCCAATTGCCTTGCCAATACCTACTTCTCCAGAAATTTTTAAAAAAATAATTAGCCTTTATTTAATCTCTTAAAGACATTTATATGAATTTTTATAAATGAAAATGTCTTTCTCTTCAGAATCAAAGTTTTTCAATTAATTAAATTACAGAATCACAGTAACAATGAAAGGCGGCATAAAGAATTTGGTTACAAATGTAACCTGACTTGATAACAGCAACTCTTGTGCTCACAGAGGTATCTAATGGCCTCAAACTCTCAATGTTCCACAGGATTCGTCAGTATGTTTGACAGAGAGCGTCAAAGCCACTAGTTAGGCTGCCAAACCAGTTAAATGGGTTACAGGTAATTTACTGTATTAGTAACTTATAGCTTTAATTTTGGATCAATGCCCAAATGAGGCAACATTCAGCAGGTATGGGACCCACTCATTTAATAACTAAACGCTCCCACTAAGCAAACTGACGTACCACCGTCTTCTTTTTCATTTTGTGCAAGTGTGACCATCTGTAAGCAGTATGACTTTAACAGAAAAAACTGAACGTGAGTTTAAATCCACCACAATACAAGGCTACCTGGGAAAGAGAACTAGCGGCTTAAAGGAGTTGTGCTGAGTACTTTACAAAATGTTGATGAGAAGCCATAGGAACCTAACTCCTGTTTATTGCAATTAGCCCCTAGTAAATTTTGGTTTCGTTTTACATTGTTTTGCCACAGTTCCAAGAACCTATGGACAGCATTAAGTGAAGACTTACTGTATGTATGTATCACATATGTGTTTATGGTTTTCTATATCTGTCTGTCTATCTATCTATCTATCTATCTATCTATCTATCTATCTATCTATTTACCTACCTACCTATATACCTACCTACCTATCTAATCTAGGCAATATGCAAATTGACCCTAATGGTGGAACGAGTTCTGATTGTCTAGTGGAATCCTGACTGGCACATGTACCAATGGCCTCTCTCCCAAAGTCCTGTTTGAGTGACAGGAGTGGCTTTCACCAAGCTGTGTGATGAGAAAAGAGAGAGTGCCTCTATTAGACTCTCAAACACACTCAAGCTTTTAGGGAAGTTTCTGTCATCTCTTAAATCCACAGACTAAAATTTATAAAAGAGGTCATAACCCTTAAACAGAGAACTCCAGAAAAACAAACAATGATAATTGAATAAGACTGCAGCTCTCTTGAAGAAGCTGGTCACTAATTTTAAATATTATCTATCTATATATAGATAAAAGCCTAAGTGACTGTCGCAACCAAAACAATCGAACCAATGACCAAACAGGCTTCGTGGGGCAACCAGGCCAGCAGGCAGGTTAGTGAGGGACGACCAAAGGACTGAGCGACAGGCTGCAAAGATGGCGGCGCCCACAGCCAATAAGGAGGGAATATGCTAATTGACT
>NW_005359195.1:1029173-1053541 GCF_000412655.1 Myotis brandtii
CCCCTGATCACCGGGTCACCTCCCGCCCCTGAGGGCTCCCGGACTGTGAGAGGGGGCAGGCCAGGCTGAGGGACCCCCCCTTCCAGTGCATGAATTTTCATGCACCGGGCCTCTAGTCTATAATAATATTAAATAACATTATTGAGGAGCTATCCAGGGTCCTAGGAGGCCTCTGCTTAAAATCTGCTCTGACCCAAAGGACCATATTCCTCTATCCTTGTGAAATTACTAGATATTCATAGAATTTAAGTCTGAGCATAACTTTAAAGTTCATATAATATTTACAGGAAAGAACAGGGAGGTTCATTACAGGGGAGAACACTGAGGTTTAGTGTCATTGTGACTTGCTCAGAGCTACACAGCTAGTTAATAGGAATTCAGTTTTCAAGTTCTATTTCCTGCCCCAAATCCACAATTCCCTGCACAAGACTTTTCCTGTGCCTGCCTCCTGTCTCTGCCTATCGTGCCCTGTGAACTCCCCACAGAAGCCTCTGGCTGAAACAGGCCCTGCCTCACTGTCAAGCATCCTGAGTTTGTTAAGCCAAATGCTTATGTTTGCAAACTTCAAAGACTCATAATTAGACACCGTGGCCTTCTAGACCAATTTCCTGAATGTTTCAGGGTGTCTAGAGAATTCTGAAGTCATCAGACTATACTTGCATCAATTGGACCTCACCAAGAACACCTTGAAAAGTTCACTCAGAAGTGGTTCCCAAACATTGCATCCTCGTCTCCCATTCGGAGGGAATGACGTGTCGCTGGAAGTGCAGACATTGTGCCCACCACCTCAAGTTACAAAGCAATGTATGGCCATGTGTGCTGGGGGAGCAATTGATTGTCATTTGAAGCTCCTTGTAACTCCTTCTGAATCCCATAAGACTCTGATGCATGGTTTTAAAGGACATATTTCTTTCTTTTCCCTTTCTTCATTTATTGAAACCATTGGTGGTTCCATGTATAATGACTTATACTATTTTTTATAATGGTCGTTTTTATTAAGGTGGTGCATTTCACAAAATGTTTCAGTGTCCGGTATCAATTAAGACAGTATGTGGTTTTAAGTAACAGAAGTTAAATTACCGCAGTGGCTTACAGAGGCGGAGACTCAAGAAAAGAAGCCCCGGAGGCAGGCTAGGGCTGGCACGGAGGCTTTGCCATCATTCCTCTCTGCCATCCTCAAGGTAGAGCTTTGCCTATGCCTGCTGCCTCATGTTCACAGGATGGCTGCTGCACCCCCGGCTACACGTCTATAGTCTGGCTGGAAAGGTGGAAAAGGGGCAAAATGCCAAAGGACAAAAGGCAGTCCAGCCACGTTTATCCTATTTTAATGGAAAAAGCAAAAGGTTTCCTGTAAGTGACACTCAGCAAATTTCTACTTGCATGTTATTGACCATACCTATGTCTCACAAGCCACCACTGCTTGGACTATATCACTTTAATTCCTGTATCTCAGTATTGAGTTCAGTGCCTGTGGTGGGCCAGGTTCTCAATGCTTGGATGAGTTACAAAAAGAGCCAAGACCAGCCTTTTTCCTGGGTGTTTCTGGACAGAATTTCTGTATTCCTGGGGTCACCATGAAGTCCATGGTCTTCAGCTCTGCATTTCCTGCAATGCAGCTTCACCCAGTTATCCTCAGGTGAGTGGTGAGACCCTGGGAAGCTGATTCATGGCAGTGTGGCTTTGTAATGTGTTGCCTTGACTAGTCTATGTTTCCCAGGACTCCCTTCCCCATGAACTTCCCATTAGGATGGGCTACTATTCCTATATAAAGTGTTTAAATCAACCATCATTCTGCAAAGGGCTTCTAAGACTCTATTTTCCCAACTCAGAAAGTTAAAACTCATCTATAACTTGTTTGTTCTCAAAGATAACTGGGAAAATGAAGAAACCTGACCCTACCTTGGACAACTACCTGTACATCTAGGTGACACAGCAGTAAGGTAAACGGGCTACCCACTTCCCAACTACTAGATGGAAATAATAAACTCATCCACAAATCATTCTCCCTTTTCTGCTGAAGCATATTCTGAGTCTGTCCACATACTCAATATCGGCTTAGGTTTGAAGATCACTCAGCTTGACCCTTTGAAATGGGAAGGACTGTCTGACACAAACATGGTGGCCAATGGTGAAATCCTGACAAGTTATATGTAGCATGTGGGAACCACATCTCAGCCATGCAAAAGATCCTGGCTTTGGACTCCTCCATCAAGATCCTTAAGTCTTCCCAGTCAGGATGTTGCCTGGGTTGCAGGCTCGATCCCTGGTCCGGGTCCTGCAGGAGGCAGCTGATAGATGTTATGCTCTCTCACATAGATGTTTCTCTCTCTCCCTCTCCCTTCCTCTCTCTTTAAAAATCAATTTTAAAAAAAAGATCCTTAATTCTATCATTAAAACCCATAATGTTCTTAGAGGAATATTTTACAAAACAAAGCAGAACCAGTTCCTTTAAGCTAGTGTTTCTCCCCCCCCTCCCCATTTTCTTTCCTTCTTTAGTTATCTATTTATTTATTTTTAGAAGAAATGGGCTTAGGAAACAAGTTAATGAAGGTAAAGGAGAGGCCCTTGGAGCTTGGAAGTGAGGATGCTAATGGTAATGTGCCTGGGGCAGGAAGGGGGAAGGGAGGGGAGGGGGAAGGGAAAAGCACAGGCATGCCCCCAGGAGGGAGAGCGCCGCTGTTTCTCAACGTGTTTCTAAAACCTGCATTAGAAGCCCTTTACATGCTGTTTAAAATACAGGCTCCCGGTCCCCACCTAAAACACATGGTATCCATCCCCTGGGCAGCAGCCCATGTAGGTGCATTTTTAGCAATCTTCCCAGGTGGTTGCACACTAAAGGTTGAGAGCTACTTTCTTAGATGAATGTGCCAGACTCAGGACTGAGAGGACAGGCTGGCAGAGTTCTCAGTCAGAGCAGATGTGGGCCATATTTCAAAACTCAAATGCTGGCAGGAGAAGAAGAATTTTAAAGCTTTACAGGAACCGAGCTCAGGACAAAGGCCGAAGCTCCTTTTGCCAAGCAAATATCTAGGACAAGAGCAGCCACCTGACTCAACCAGATTCTATACATACAAGCCTATAACTGGGTAACACTGCTGCAGGTTCGCATCCATCCTGAGGGGATTTTAAGGGCTGGAGCTGGCTCTATCTGAAGCTCAGAGATCCATAAAGGTCCAAAGCTTTTCTCCTCCTGCCTGACCTACAGCCACAATTCACCCCAACCTTCCCCTCCATTGGAGCCTATCCAGGCCATTCCAGACTTCCCTGTCTGTGCTCTGCCTACCCTCAACTAATCTGTTCACTAGAGCAGTCCATGGCTAACCCCTATGCCAAACATTTTTCCTCTGATCTGTATGACCTGACTTCAGCAATCACCTCTGCCTGTCAATTGTCCTAGCAATGGGGCAACTTTGACCGCCAGTTTCTTGGCCAGGTTCCCAATAGTCAGGGGATCATGGGATCATGGCATACTCCATTTATGCATCACAGCCTTTCAATAGCATTTGGATGTGTTTCTTTGTGGTTTTGAAATTTCTGTGATTTACTAACACATCTGCTGTGCCTCCTGTTGGTTTTCAGCAAGAAGCTAACGCATGTTCTGTGGCACAGAAATGATTGCTATTCTGAGAGAGTATGTTGAAAATCTAAGGGAGTTTCTGTGCCATTTGAAGCTGTGAAAGGAGGCTTGGGCTATAGTACCCAGACACATCTTCCTCCACCCCCAAAAGTTCACTAAAATAAAGTTGGGAGAGTGGTTTTCTGGCCACTTGGAGATATGTGAATATTTAACTTTCAAAGAGTCTGATTGAAGTACATTATCTAAAGCAAAATGTATTTCATGGTAGGCATTCAAATGTAGGTATTATCTGAAGATAAAAAAGAAGGTTGGCAGGTTCAGCTAAAGAGAAACCTAGCAGCTCTGAGATGGAGAAAACGAAAAGCCAGGTGTCTGAAGCTCACCGTTTAATGTACTGGTAGGTGTTCAAAGAGGGTGGCATGGGAGTAGAGCTGAGCAAACAAAACATCATCCCTCTTCAGAACACAGGGTGACGAAGGTGGAAAGTCTAGATTAGGCTTGTTAAAACCCAGAGTAGCATAAGGGTCAGACACAACTGAAACTTAGAGACTTTCCTTCCTGGATAAGAACTCAGGCATATGGAGAACTGGGAAGTAGCCAGGACAACATGGGTCCCCAGAGAAAGAACTTAGATGGAGTTTCTGTTGGAAGCAGATTCAGGTGTAAGTGTATGAGAGGGGGAGAAGAGAGATGTGAAGACAAAATTCATGACCTCTGCTTCTTCTGTAGCGCTCTAGCCTATTCCTGACCTATCAGCAAAGGAGAGCCTCGTGCTACTCTTTTATATCATCAAGGTCAACTTGAGGTCATAGGAGAACACGAGCCATTTTGTTACACCACCAAAGGAACCAGATTTCACCCGAGTACTGGCATCGTTCTCCATGATTCACACTTTACCCAGAAGCATCTCAGAATTTTTAATATAAAATCTTCAAATCTCTCATTAAAAACACTCAAAGATGACAAAGATGACAGCTTTTGCCCACTGCTGACACAATAAAATGCTCTTCTTCCATTGCAGGCATTTCAATTAATAACAACTTGGATACAGTTGCTTTGGTTCTACGTGTCTCCAATATAAATCCAAAGACAAACAAGTCAAACTCAAATATTATAGAAAAAATTTGCTTAATTACTTGGTCTACTCATTTAAATGTTGTATAACATATAAGAAGTTCAGCTTGTTATACCCTAAATTTTCATTCTTCAGAATCCAGTTGTTCCTGGATGAAAAGTCAAGTACCTTTCCTTCCAGCCCATGTGGGGATGCAGTGGATAAAGAGGGAAGATCTTTGCCCTGACCGGTTTGGCTCAATGGATAGAGCGTCGGCCTGCGGACTGAAGGGTCCCAAGTTCAATTCTGGTCAAGGGCATGGACCTTGGTTGTGGGCACATCCCCAGTAGGGGGTGTGCAGGAGGCAGCTGATCAATGTTTCTCTCTTATTGATGTTTTTAACTCTCTATCCCTCTCCCGTCTTCTCTGTAAAAAAATCAATAAAAATATACATATTTTTTTAAGAAAAAAAGAGGGAACATATTTATCACACAGAAGGGGGCATGTGGCCTGCGTTCCACTTATATCATAATGTTTACTGATAATACTCTTCAACTGAAAGTAGGTCCACTCCCTGAGCTGCTGAAAATACGCTTGTTTAGTTTAGTGAGAAGAGGAACCATCCCTACAGAGCTCTGCATGATTCCTCGGGTCAGGGCGCACCTGCTTATGGGCACCATTACTTTACATTACATTTACTTTATACAGAAGGTGGAAGAGTTTGGGGATATCTCACTGTTACAAAAAAAGTTACAGTGCTTATTGATAGGTAAAGTGATGACTATTAAAATTATATCAGGCCTTTGAAGTTTTAAAAAAATCTCAATGATGAAATAATCACCTTGATTCCCACTAAATAAAAATCTGATACATGGTGATTATAATTTGAAAAGACAGTAAATTGAGCTATACTAAGAAAGTGCCCTTAGTATATAAATAACATGAAATTAAACCCATTACCTTACAAAAAAATAAATACATAAACTAAAGAGATTAATGTAGAAAGGCACTAAAATCTCAGGATTACAAACAAGATTATGAATCTTGATCATAAATTTAAAATTGTTAAATGTCTAAATCATTATTTTCAAGGTATTTTTCTTTCAAACAATTTACTTTAAACTTTAGAAATACATTTTCTGCCCAGCTGGCATGGCTCAGTGGTTGGCCTTTGAACTAAGCGGTCATGGTTTAATTCCCAGTCAGGGCACATGCCAGGGTTTCAGGCTCAATCCCCAGTATGGGGAGTGCAGGAGGCAGACAATCAATGATTCTCTCTCATCATTGATGTTTCTATCTCTCTCCCTGACCCTTCCTCTCTGAAATCAATGAAAATATATTTTTAAAAAGAAATACATTTTCCTATATTAATTATTTATTTCTGTAATTATATAAATATCAATATATTAAAAAGGACAACAGCATGGCATATTGCACTAGAAATACCTGAGTCAATAATAATGATAGGAAGAGATTATAAAGCATTATGAAATGGCTGTGAATAAACATGAAATTTTATTTGTGGCTATCTGTATTTACTTCTAAAGGGCAAACAACCAGTTCCTTGGCTATGGTAAATATCTTTTCCTTGTCCTAATAGAAGAAAACAGACTTAGTCTTGATAGAATTAGATCAAACTGTTTCTTTTAGAGTGGTTCTTTAACCTAGGCATAGAAATCTTGTCCCAGAGGATACTTATGATGATATTGTCAATATTAAGAAAAGTTAAGATCTTTTCCTATATAAACCCAGAGATTCAAAATGAAGGGGCTCCAAGCACCCTTTGAAGGAGGTCAGTGACACTGAATTAGCAGACTAAGGGCTTAGGTTAAACATACCCAGACTTCTTCCTTGTAATCTGTTAGAGGTAGTTTTCTACTGGCTTTGAAGTACAACCTATGCACAGGGTGTTACTGTGTTATTTCTTTCAATAGTTCATTCATTCATTCATTTGAGCATTTATTAAATGCCTACTGTGTGGTTGGCTGTGGTGTAGAGACTGATGTCCATATTTTCTATGTCCATAGATTTCAACTGAGTTTAGTGGAATAGACATAAGATGTGCACCCACAATCACAATTCCATGAGGTAAATGCCACAGTGAAGTGTGCCCTGGGGGTGCAGGAGCCCAGAGAGGACCACTCAACACACCTTTGGAGAGAAGTCTGCAAAAGCTGGGAAAACCCCTCGTGACCTGAGGCATTCTCCTCCCTCTGACCCTGGCAGTGTTATCAGTGCCACTGCAGCTCTTTCCCTAGAGACAGGCTTTTATATTCCACCCACCGGAGGCCAGTGCTCTGACAGCATCATACATTCATAAATCCAAAGGACATCTGAGAGACGGTCTGATCTAGGGCTTCCCAAATCTGGCCAGTCCCAGCATCGCTTGTGCATTGGTCCCAGCATCGCCTGGTGCATTGACCCTACCCAAGACACACTGATGTAACATGGAAAATACTCTCACTATGGCTGTAGCCCATGGACCAGCAGTTGGAAATCATGGAGTCCAACCACCTCAATTTTCAGAAGGAAAATTTTAGAGAAAATTCATACCCACATAATTGAAATTAAAATGAGTCCATCATATTTCAGGCACATCAGGGCAGCAAGGTGAAAATCCAGCGAAGACATTTAAGATGATATTCTTTCTAAAAGTATCTCCAAGGTCCAAGATATAAGCTATATAGGAGAGAACCATGTGTAAAAGAATACTCACATGATCAAGAACTATATAATGGGAGACAAATTGGGCTTAGGCACAGGATTTTGTCACAGTTGAGCTCTAAATTAGCTCTGCTCTTCTTAGTAGGAAAGTAAAAAAAGAAACATTGAGTTGAAACTCTCATTATTTAAATAAGGTATTTGCTTTATCTAAAAAATATATTTTTGTTCCCTAAGAGCACATTCAAGGAAAAGCTTAGCATAGTGCCATGCCTACAGCAGCCATTTAACTGTTGAATGAAGAGATGAGTGAAAGTATAAATATAAGTGTTACCAAAAAGTGTTTTCCTGTGGCCATTTCCCACATTAGTCTTTGATGAAAGTTAAGAGTCTATCAAATACTGGCTTCTACCAAAAAGTGTTTTCCTGTGGCCATTTCTTTGATGAAAGTTAAGAGTCTATCAAATACTGGCTTGTTGAGGCATTTGTACAGACAGAGACAGTGGCATAACATAGGCCTACAACTTCCAAGGTAGAGACAAGACACCCTCCTGCCAATGAAGAGATACCACTTTTGATGTGGTTAATGTTATTTGTGGGCCTGTATGTGTGTATGTCTAAAGGCAGGAGCAAGAATGTGCTACAGGAGCCTATGGCGAGGCTCACCTTCCATGATATAAAGGGACAGAGTGACAGCCCAGGTACAGTCCACTGTAGCTCTCACTTGATCTCAATAAGTAAGGTCATTATTTATGCAAAGCTATAATTTCATAAAAATACATTTTAAGTTTTGACACCAGGAGATATTCCATTTCTTTATTTTTTACCATGTTTATCTCTGGAGGAGAGGATGCAACTCTCACAGTATACTTTCACAGATACAAAGGAGAAACTTAATTAAAAATGCGTTCCAGCCCTGGCTGGTGTTGCTTAGTAATTAGATCATTGCCCCAAGCACCAAGGGATCGTGGGTTGGAATCCCAGTCAAGGGCATGTACCTGGGTTGCAGGTTCCATCCCTGGCCCCAGTCAGGGCATGTACAGGATGCAACCAATTGTGCGTCTCTCTCACATCACTATTTCTCTCTCTTCCTCTTTCTCCCTCCCTTCCACTCTCTCTAAAAATCAATGGGAAAATTATCCTTGGGTGAAGATTAACAAACAACAACAACAATAAACTGCATTCCAATGTAGAAGAAAGTGATTCAGCCCATTTATAAAATTAGAGTAACACATAGTTTACGTTTCAGTAAACTTGAATAACCCCAATTTTTCAATAAAAAGGACATGCATTCTAGTTCCTAAGAGTGAACTTAAGAGTTTTAAGCTACTTTTAAAAATCTTAGAGGAAAAACACTGAATCAAATTTTCCCCTCAAAAGTGGGACTCTCCAGTTTTGATATCCATAATATAATCTGGGTTTGTGATAAACTCTTTGAAGAATGTAACCCACTATATTGTTAATTTCAACAAATATGCACATCAAGTGTGACTTAGCTCACATTTTTGTTAACCAACTATTATTTGTAATGGTTATTTTCTGTGTTCTACAAAGTATTTTCTCATTACTGCATCTTAAAATATGGAAATTTGAAGGCATTACTAAAACTCCCTGAGCCATCCTAACAACTGGTGAGATCTGCACGGTACCTAAGGCAAAACAAAATGTGTGACTATCTATTGGTGAGGGACAGCAATGGAATCACTCATCATTCATTTACCTTAGAAAGGAAACATTGTCAAATAGAGATGTGTGCACTGGGCACAGTGCCTCACAGAGTTGGCACTCACACATATCGGTTGAATTGAACTGAACTGAAGGAAACTTGCCTGAGATGAAAAAAAAGTATTAAGAAAGAAACTAGGTCTAAGCAAAATGCTGACCCCTTCCCAACAGTTCAAAGACAAAAGCGTTTAATTAGGAGAGACCCAAGAGGTCACTTGGTTCAGCTTCTCACGGCCAAGAATCCTCTACAGCTGTGGTTCTCAACTAGGGTGTGTTTGCTCCCCAGCGGACGTTTGTCAATGTTGGGAGACATGTTTGGTTGTCACAACTGGGAGAGTGTGCTACTGGCATCTAGTGGGTAGAGGCCAGGGATGCTGCTGAACATCCCACAATGCACAGAACACTGCTTTCCTCACCCCTTTCCACCCCCACCCCACACAAGTAATTACTTGGCCCCAAACTCAATAGTGTGAAGGCTGAGAAACGTTGCCCTACTACAGCATGAGCCAACAGATCACCTCTGCTTACCCACTTTTTAACCACTTTATTGATGCATGATTGGCGTATAAAACTGTACATTTTTAATATACACAACTCAATGAGTTTAAAGACAAGTATACAGCCATAAAACTGTCACCACAATCTACGTCAGGAGCACATTCATCATTTCCTAGTGAGGGGAATCCATGGCCTCATGAGCATGTTTCTACCACTGCTGGACAGCTCTCCCTGCTAATAAGAGCGTCTTTATTTTGAAATTCATATAGAAATAATATGTGTCAAAAACACTACAGAAAAAGATATACACAAATATGAACTCACATTTTAAGATCAAAATACCTTTTCCAGATGCTTATTTTAAATTTATTTTTCTAATCTATTTAAATAATAGAAGAAATAAAAGAATATGGTAAATAGTTAAATTCACATGCTAAATTTTTATTGTTGAATTATTTTTAATTATTCTATTATTTGGTAGCTTTTAAACCTTTAAGTCTATTTCTTAATTTATTAACATCAGACAGCTTCTTAGCTTCTTACTATGAAAGATAAGAAAATTATCATGCTTGACTATCCTCACCTTTTGTATTCCCTTTACCTTCAAAGTTTTATTTTATTTTAGGTCATTAATATTTGTTACAGTTACATTCCATTCTTAAACTATGTGTAAATCATTCAAGCTGGGTATAGAAATGCATTTCAAACACAGCAAACTAATAAACAGCATTTATAAAACTGAAATGATTTAAATGGAATTCCCACTAGAGCCACAGTACGATTGCACCGCAGAAAAGGAAATAAAATCCCACACCTACCCAGGGTCAAAGGCTAAGAGATCCCTCTCTAGTTTCCTTCACTTCTTCTGAGTCATACTAAGATACCACTGTACCCCACACCAGCCCCTGGTCCCCTATTCTTTCTTGTCTTGAGGAAGTACTTCCCTGTGGATTATTTTTTAATCTTTATTGTTGAAAACTTTACATATCCTGTTCCCCCCCCCCCCCCCCCCTTACATATCCTGTTCCCCCCCCCCACACACACACTGACCCCTTCTAGCCATCATCCCCCCAGCCTCCCACCCCAGGCCTTCACCACTCTACTGTCAGTGCCCATTGGGTTATGCATTTATGCATACAGGTTCTTTGATTGATCTCTTCCCACCCACCCCTTGTTTTTCCATATGGAGTGAGTGGTAACTCCCCCGAGATCCTTGCATGCACCAAATACCATTTTCAATTTTCTGATTTTCTCTTCTTCCTCCTTCCTCCTTCATACTTGATTGATAATTTGTCAGTTCAATACCTCTTTCCCCTCAGAACCTTGAAGACATCACTCCATTGCTTCTAATATCCAGTGTGGTGAATGAAATGTGTGTTTGTTTTGTCAGTAATCTATTTTGTTTCTCTGAAAGCTCTTAGTATTTTCTGTTTCTCTTTTGCGTTCAGAAATTTCACCAGAATTTTGTTTGTTTTTCAGCCTATTCAACTCTGTTTCTTTGATTACGTTCCCTCCCCTCATAGCCTATCATCTGTTTCTGGGGCTCCTCACTGGATTTTCTAGACTAATCCTGTGTCTCTTCACTGTCCTCTCAGATTTCCCATTTTGGTCTTTTGGCTCTGTTATGTCCTGACTTCACCTGACACTTCATCAGCAAGGGCTCTAGCCTTATCCTTTTCCATCTTCTCCCTGACTTTTAAATTTTGTCAGTCATATATTTCATTTCTAAGAATTCTTTCTCGTCACCCAGTTGCTCTTTCTTCAGGATGCAGCCTGCTCGTCTTTTCAGGATGCAATATCTTCTTGTCTCTGAGAATATTAGTTAGGAATCTTTAAAATTGAAATATGACCCTTGTATTACTTATTCCCTCCAGGATAGGTTCTGTTAGTTACTCTTTGTCCATATTTTTTTTATGATGAGTTCTCTTAAGTGTCTGATAATCTTTGGTTATCTATGAGTGAAAGGCCGTACTGATTAATAATATAAAGACCTAGAACTGGTATTCTCTGTAGGTGTTTGGGTCTCTTTTTCTAACAGAGGTCTTTCTTTAGTGAGAGTTTTGATAAAAATTTCTATAATTGGAACATACAGTTGATTTCTCAAGATATGTGGAACTGTTCATCAAAGTGTCCCACCCTTCTCAAGCCAAGACTTATGACCCAAGCCAACCAGGCTCTCTCAACCAGAACATGACATCTTAAATGAAGTGAAACAAGGCCTAAATTTAAAAAACAATAACAACATATCAAACAGTTTGGTATTTATTCATCATTTTCATCATCTTGGCTAATTGATATTTTCCTGACACCTAGACTCTTGATTCTGCTCTAGAAATGCCTGATTCTTCAGCTTTTTCTGTAAGCTGCCCTATTTTCATAAATTTCTTCCTTAAGTTCATCAGAGTCAGTTTCTGTTGCTTGCACACAAAGAACTTAAGATGTTGCAGGTGAAAATAAAAACTGACCTTTATTAAGCTAATGCTAGCCACTAGGCGTTTTACATTTTTACATATAGGAATCATAAGAGATAGCTACAATTATCATTATTTTCTGAAGGAAGAAACTGAAGTTGAGATTTATTGGGTTCATCAAGATGCTCAAGATAAAACTACCAAGTCAGTCTGACATCAAGACCTATGCTTTCTCTGTCCTCTGAAGTATTTGTGGAGTATTAAGAATAAAGACCTGGCTGCAGTTAGGAGTATGTGATGAATAGTGGATGAGAGATTCAAAGCTGAAAAACCAGAAAGAAAAATGTAGACTCTATGTGTTAAGAAAAAAGGAATCGCAATCCAATTCTTAATAGTAGAGTGGCATAATAAAAGAGAATTTAAAAAAGATGATTCTGTGACATGTGAAATTAATTTAGAAGGCTCGTGTTGGAATAAAGTCGGCCAGTGAGGAGGCTGCTGTAGTGATGAAATGGCAGCAGCTAGAGGGAAGAGACAGTTTACAGAAGGATTTGGAAGAAAATTTTCATAGGATTTTGTGACTGAATGGATATTGTAGAGGATAAAGAAAGATGAGCCAGAAATGACTAAAAGATTTCCAGTTGCAATAAAGAAAGTTGAGTGAATATATTTACCTTGCCTCTTTCCCAAATTTCCAAGGAAATGAACTAGGAATGTGAAAACCAGAATGAATGCCAAGAATCAACACAATTTGAGAACCTCTAGAAGATATAAAGAAGAGTGAATCAGATGATGGAAAAACCAAGTGTGCTCAGCAGTCTGTAACCAAAGGCATGTAAGCACAGTAAGCCGGGGTTTACCCCATCACAGAGTACCTTCTTCCCACCCCCAAGCTTGGCACAAGAGGAGCTGGAAGTGCCTTGTCCACAGGCACTAACTAGGGCAGCTACCAGGATGCTGCCAGGTCCGCCATTGAGTAGAAAGAGGGCTGAGGCTTCATTCACATTGGAATTAACTACGGAATCTGCCGCTGAAAGCTTCTATTTACACTGCTAGACCTGTAGAGAGAATAAAGGCAGTCCCTTAGCTACTATTGTCCCAAGACTATTAATACAAACCTAGGGAGGAAATATGGGGAATTTAATTCACAGGAATGGAGTAAAAATTTTTAAATCAAGGTAATAGTATATACAAATGTATGCTAAATAAATTTGAAGATACACAAATAATGCATAATTTTCTTTTAAAATTAATAAAAGAAATTCCATAAAGGTTGAAGAAAAATGTCTGAATGGATAAGTAACCATAAAGGAAATGAAATGTTTATAAAAGATCTCCTTGCCTAAAAGAAAATGACTCAAATGAATTAAAATGATTCCCAACAAATTTCCAAGGGAAAAACAATTCTTAATTATTTTAACTTCTCCCAGAATTGAGGGCGGAAAACAGATTTTTTTCTAATTGTGATCCTAGAATAATCCCGAGGCAAAACCTGATGTTTCGCATTGCTATATTTTACTTATGAATATAGAATCAGTGTTCCTAAATAAAATACTAAACATAATAACACATTTATCAATGTACTAAAACATAGATAGTTTAACTTTGTTTTAAGCAGCTTAATTTTAGGAAACCTATTATAAATAAACATAAATTAACATTTTAAAAACTTAGCACCATTTTTAAGATTGATAAAAATGTATCTGAAATCAACTTCTATGATCAACATAGATTTATTCTAATATGGAAAAAGTACATTCTTAACTTGATAGATTATTTATTAGAAATGAAAAGCAAATATCATATTTAGTAAAGTTTAAAGTTGGAATCATAAAAAAAATCCACTTTCACAGTGTTAGTCAATAATATTTTGAAGGTTCTAACCAGTACATGGGCAGAATAAATTTGAATTTAAGAGTCATAAAAGTTCAATACAAAGAACAAATACAAAATTATTTATAGATAATATGATTGTCTATATATAAACCCAGAAGAATCCAATTAAAAATTATTAAAACTAATAATCCAGTTCAGAAATAGAACTGATACAAACAAATGTACTAAAATAAATAGCTTTCCTCATATTCCAGCAACAAATAATTTTTAAATGTCAGGCATAGAAATGGTATCCACAACAATGCCATAATACATAAAGTATTCAGGAATAATTAAATAAACAATTGTACGAGAATAATATAAAATGTAATTAGAAGTTTAAAGGCTGTAGAAAAAAATGAATTAAAAATGGGGAATTATTTAAAAAGGAAAATCATAAAGTAAGAAACACAAATTGTTATTAATTATGAAAACACACTTCACCTTCCTAATAAGTTATATATAGTACATTTCTTTTTAAAACCTCACCCGAAAGAAGGGAGGGGGGATGAGACAGAAAGGGATAAGAAAAGGGAGAAGAAGAGGGAGAGAAAGAAAACATCGATGTGAGAGAGAACATAGGTCAGTAGCCTTCCGTAAGCTCCCTGACTGGGGATCAAACACGCAACCTTTCAGTGCACGGGGCTACGCTCAACCAACTGAGCCACTGTGGCTGGGCTTTATAGGATTTTTTAAAATAATGAGGTGCTTTTCTCTAACAAATTGGCAAAATTTTTATAATACACATTCTGGATAAAGATATAGGTATGCGTATACACTGTAAGTGGTACTGCATTTCAGGGAAAATTTATATTTATCTAAATTAATATTGTATATTCCCAGCACTGGATTAGTATTTTCAATTCTCTGAATTCATTTTATAGATTAAATTTTTTTTAAATACTTCAACACAATTAGAAAATTAATGAGGGACTGATTAAATGATTATGGCTCATCAATGCCATGAAATACTAAGGCTTCTCAAAGATATGAATTATTCTACATTGTATTAAAATGGCCACAATATATTATTACATTAAACTATGTTACAGAACATTATGTTGTGCTGATATAAGAATGATGATAAAAGCATACATAGCCATAATTTCTGGAACGATACACATTGTTAAACTATTAACAGTGAATACCTCTTACTGTGAACAGGCAGGGGTGAGACTGGCTATTATAAACATGTCTGAATATTTAAAAATAATAAACAAAAATCTCTGGTTGGGTTCGCCAGAAGCAGACACCTGCCCAGACTGGTGTTTGAGTGCAAATGATTTATAATGAACTGCTCCAGAGACGTCTGCTACAGGGTGGGGCAGTAGGGCACATAATTGGAGGACGCCATGGAAATGTGTGATGTCAGGCCACGTCCCCTTGAGGGTAGCGTCAGCCTCCTCCCACAGGGACCCACCAGGGTATTAGTTAAATCTGGGAGCGAAGGAGCAGGGCTTTTCTCATCCTGGCCCCCATCAGTCATGTGTCAGGAACCACCCTGGAGGGAAGGAAGCAGCAGTCTGACTCCGAGTGCTTTCTGGCCAGGTGCATCCAACACTGAGGACATCCTCTGAAGGAAAGTCACAGGCGCCTAGTGGTAAAATAAAAACGCAAAAGGACATAGAAATGCCAAAAAGAGGTCCAAAAAGGACTTGAATAGAGAGCCAGTAACATCCACTATTATATACTACATTTATAATAAGATACATATTTTCATAAAACGTAAGGAAGGGAGAGAGTGTGAGAGCAAGAACAAGTATGTTACTGGTAAAGCAAAACTGTACATGAATGCTCACAAGGTCTGCACATGTGTGAGCTCCTGCAGTAACAGATGGCCTCCCCCCACCAGATAGTCCCCACCTGCCCATTAGAAAATAAGAATTACATGGCCCTTATTAGAAATTAGGGCCTTTCTCTCTCTCTTTTTGTCCATGTCTGGCCAGGCTCATGATTTAATCTGAAGTGGTAGAGGGTGAGATCTTGAGAAATCAGGGGGACTCTCAAATCCTCTGCTGGTCCTAAGTGGAACCACATTACTTGCCATCAACTTACCCTTCAAACTACAAAGAAGCTGGAGCACTGGGCTTCAAACTCCGTGAGACTAAATTCTGAACAGAACTCCTAAATAAGGAGCACATTCCCAGAATCCGTTTGTTCTGTTTAACTTGTTTGAATTGATGACAAACTTGTTGAACACATTCCTAAAATGAATGAGCTGAGGTTCACCTTAGCATAGCCCACCATTCTGGGTGTCAATGACAGGTCTCACAATGTTCTGTCACAAATGGGTGCTGTCTTGACCACAGGGCTGGGCTGGATGGGCAACGCAAGTGTCCCCATTTATGTGGTCTACGGTCCATCTCTGAAACCTTCAGTGCTTTGTTTCTTCACCTGCAAAATCGATGCAATAACTGCTCTGTTTACCTTTCTTCCACATGATCGCACACGTGGAAGAATCTTTATACCAAGTCACAGAGCCGATGTGAAGATGAACCATATGATCGCACACGTGGAAGAATCTTTATACCAAGTCACTTGTCCGGACACAAAGATACCAGATTAAAAAGGAGGAGGTGGTAACTTCAAGATCTGAATCCACGAATGTTGGAAGCACTTGTTCAGGAGGATGTGTGTGGCTTTGGTAGTAAGACATCCAGGTAACAATGAACAGTAAGCTATGGCGATGTGGCCTTGGAGCCACAATAGGGTAGGAACTGGGGTATCAATTTGGAAGTCATCAACAGGGGAGCACCAGGTAAATTCACGACTATGGAGTGCACACCTTTGGAAACTTCACCTCCCTTTTCATTTCTGTGACCATATTCCTTACACTGATCCCCAGTGTCTTATTTCTGGATTACCCAAATGCAAAACTTTATTCAGAAAAATGATCATTACTACAGAATGTTATGAGGTTGGTGGGAGTCCTTATTCGCTTGTATCCATAATTCCTTCAAAATACTGTGCAGATTTTCATACGCAACTGCTTTCACTGACTAAGCCACACACACACAAAGGTGGGAGATAGAATTCTGGAATGGAAATCACATGGGCTTTTAAAAACCATGTAAATTACACATGCAGTCTCTCCCCTCAAATAATCTAGTGTGGCGAGAAGCTACAGCATTTGGACAGGTTCAAGCCTGGGACTAATGAGAGGGCATGATCCTCTCATGGCAAAGCCACGTTCAAGTCCCAGCCCAATTGTAGCCAAAGGCTATATTGTAAGCTTGACCTTAGGGTCCGAACCTGTGGTCCCACGTGGCTGTGGGAGGTGCAGCAAAAAAAAAAAGCTTGATTAGGTGCATGTAATTGAGTAGATTCGAAACCCGAAACAATGTTGTAACCACGCCCTTACTTTGCCTCGTGGCATCTAGCTATAAAATGAAGACTCGGCTTACAGGCCGTGGCGCTGTCTCTCCATCAGAGAGGGCAGTGTCCCACCTAACCCCGGCTTTATTCTCTTGTCTGTCTTTTCTAAATCCTTCACCGCCTCCTCTCAGGTTCACCTGTGGCCGTGCCAGCTCGGCACAATCTAGACTATTTCTTTAGCTACCTACTGTTTTGATTGACTAAATATACATCTATGTAACTTAAGGGTAAACCAGATGAGATTTTAAAATGGTCAGTATTTATGACAATGCTTGAAAGTCACAATTTTATATATTCTTGCATGAAGAGATTTACACGAGTGTTTTTAATGACCTTAGAATCACTTATTTGGCCAAATACAGCAATATCACACAGTCAAGTTTGATTTTTAAAGACATTTACGTTGTTTAAAGCATAGCTGGACTGCACCCAGGAGTCAGGCTCTTTCAGTTGGCTTGTTTCCTCATGTTAAGAACATTAACGATTTTCTCTACCTTTGATGGGTCTCACATGCCAGTTATTTGTTGGTTTTCTTTAAAAAATGTTGTACCATCTACCTCTGAACTCCTGAAAGCTTTGGAGTTAGTTTATAAGTATTCCTGATTTAAATAGGCTAAATTCCACTGAGGGATACAAAGGTCACATACTAGTTTTCTGGTTGAAGTATAGTATTAAACAGTAATGTTCCTTATTTTAATAATTAGAATTTAAGTAAAAGCCAATCTACTTTTTATTTCAATTAAAACAATGACTTAATTGTTACTAGTTTACAATTTGAAAATTGTATAGAGGAAGCAAAGTCCTGAATGCACCATTTTAATAAAATTTTATTGATTTTTGTTTATTATGTGTTAAATAAGTGTCAATTCCTTTTGCCTAGCGTCACTAAATTTTCCTTTTATATAATCAGGGATAAAATTAAGCAGTTTTGCAGTTTTAAATCTACCTCTAAACATGTAATGTTATTTCTGATGTGGTTAACAGTATAAACTCCATGTAAAATTTATATTTAAAGCAATTATGTTTGTATAAAAGACATTAAATTGTACTGTAACTTAAGATGTAATTCATAAAAAATAAAAATTCAGAAACACTGTTTAAAAAGGAATAAGTTAGAAATAATTTTTCATCTAGTTTATCACTAATGACTTCATTTTACAGATGAGAGGTCCAGGGCTGTGACATGACCTGCCAAGATACGTACACACCCACATGTCCACCCTCGCACGCACACCCTGGAACCTGTTATATTCTGTTTACTGCTCTGTACTCATAAAGATTCAGTGTAAGGCCTGGGTCAAAACAGTCAGTAACCATTGGTTGAATATGCAATTTATTTAGAAGTAGAACCCAGGTCTTTTTTTAATTGTCACCCAAGGACATGCTTTTATTGGTTTTAGAGAGAGAGGAAAGGAGAAAAAGGGAGGGAGGAAAGAAGGGAGAGAAGGAGGGAAGGAGGGAGAGAAAGAGATACCTCAATGTGAAAGTGAAATATTGATTGGTTGCCTCTGGAAAAAAGGGAGGGAGAAAAGAAGGGAGAGAGGGAGGGAATGAGAGAGGGAGGGAGGGAGGGAGGGAGAGAAAGAGATAACTCAATGTGAAAGTGAAATATTGATTGGTTGCCTCTGGGGATGGAACATGCAACCCAGGCATGTGCCCTGACTGGGAATCGAACCCGCCACCTTTCTGTGTATGGGGATGCTCCAACCTACTGACCCACATGGACTAGAGAAGAACCCAGGTCTTTTGACACTACATGCACTGTTCTTTCCAACACACACTTGGAAACATTTAAAATGGCCTTCTCTATCTTGTAGTTTTATTGGGGAACAGTACGTGATAAACTGTGTGAAAGGACTTGAAAAATGTAAGCATATGAAATCTAAGACAGCATTATTATCGTTGTGGTTTAAGTTCATAAAACTCCTCACTTCTCTTTCCATAGGTCCATAAATCCAAGAAAGGCACAATTTACAACAATGGCAATTTTAAAGACAACTATTTTAATTTATTGAGTAATCTGTCTAGGAAAAGATATCCTACAGCTTTTGGATTTGAGTAACAAAACTTTTGTTTTTAATAGTAGTTAAAGAAATAGAATTCTTTACTATATACTAATATTACAGCATTAAAAACAGTTACTTGAAGGTTTTTATCTAGATTTTCATACATTAAAAATACCATAAAATGGAAGTTTTCAATCAACAATATCTTAGAATACTTTCTATAATATGAAATCTATACTGTAAATTGCTTTAGATCCTTTTTATTGAGCAGGATAATGAACTAAGAATGGAGTTGTCATCAACACCATTGTTCATATCAAAACAAATAAAAAGTTCAAATAGGTTCTTAATAATAAAGACTCATAAAAACAGTGACTAGGATATCTGAATTTGGCACAATTAAAAATATTCATGATGAAATAGTGTTACAAAATCTTACAGTGGTGCAATAACAAGGTTAAGTGGAAAAAATAATTTAAAACAATTTAAACATATTACAGTTTACATTATAACCACTGTGCAAGAATAACATAGAAATTACTTTATTAAATCATCATCCTGTGTACTATAATAATACCTGGAGAGTAGCCTCACATGGATGAGTGCTCAAAATCATTTGGACCAATTTTTTAAAGCAGCTTTAAAGTAATTGACTCTCAAATCAAGATATTAAATGCCAGCTTCTAACTGGCAATAATGCTTATGGCTAAGATAGAAATGAGATTCTTTACAGAAACGCTGACACAGCCCTAACTGGAAGCACTTGACTGTGCAGCTGTAATTATTTTTTCAAATCTTACCCAGCAAAGCTTCAGGTAAAGAAGTCTGCAGAATATGTAAACAGTAAGACAGTCCTAGAGCTTTTACAAAACCACAAACCTGTGACACATTTACACTCATCTTTGATTGCTGCTACTAAATGACTAAATCACGAAAAATGTATTGATTAGCTCTTCAATAGGTAAAAGGTGGTAACATTATAATATCAACATTTCTTAATTCATTCGATTTGCAAGTGCTACACATTTTAAGCTGACAATGTAAAAACCTCTAAAAGGTTTTTTCAAAAGAGCCTTCTGCCTTCTTTAGCGTTTCGACCACTAGTCAGAAACAATAAAAAATAATTAAGAAAAATATCCAGAACTAAGCTATAAAATAAGTTCCCATGAGGAGTCAGTTCCCGTGTGGAAGGCATTTAAAACCGAACCAGGTAACATAATCTCAGAATAGGCCAAAGGAACACATTTTATCCCAGGTGGTGAGGGGCTGGAATAGAAGACTTAAATGTCTAACCCTAATTCTCATTTTTAAAAATGCCTAAGATCATGATACTTTAAAAGAGGAGTTAATTTTAAAGCCCAGCCAACTTTAAATTGTAACCATGAAATGATGTTTCCTCTCCTTTGAACAGACATCTAGTCAACAGATGACTATTGATCCTACACTGGGAAATACCGATTTGATGTTTATTGATCAAAATTCTATGAGGGAAATTGTGATTTTTGAATGAAAAACAGTCATGAGTTATCTATCACGTCTTGTACAGAACTGGCAATAAATAAATGTTATAATATCACACTAAACAAAAATAAAAATTATTAATTTGTTAAGATAAACAAAAATATCCTTAAGTTTATGTGGCATGATATTATGTAATGAGAGTCAACTTAGAATTCTAACACCTGCTTCATAAGTATTCTGATTTTGTAGTCTCCTCAAAATTTTCTAACTTGCATTACTTTTAATTGCTATTTTACTTTATAAACTAATCATTATATCACAGAAAAATAAGTAGAAATGTATAATGAACTTATTTTAAAAATCATAGCTAGATTTTATCTTAATGTCAACCTAATCGTTCATTTAAATTTAATCTTTTCATAATTTGCATTTTACTTAAAGGCAAAAACCACACATATTATGAGTTATAAATTATGCAAATCTGTAAGAAGTTGTCATTGGAGAAGTCTTTATTCTGGACTATGTCATGAAATAACACTCAATTTATTATCATATTAATTTCAAATGGTAATTTTCTCTTCATTATATGGCAGAAAAGAAAGAATGCACTGTTAATCTTTTTATACAGATAGGTTGCTAAATAAAAATTTCTAAGAAAATAATACATTCAGGATTGATATTTAAATTTTGCAGGTGCCTAGTAATCCTATTAATTAAGTATAGCAACCTCTCTAGTAAAACACTAGACACAGGCCAGGAAAACCAGCAAACAGGTAACATACACACATATGTCATAGGCTACCTGCAATATTTATCAATTTGGTTTATTGTCTTCTCAAAAATTTGAAACATCACAAAAATAAGTAAAAACATTATAGTTTTTGTACTAGTGTTATGGGGTTAGTAACTTATGTGGGTCCAACTCCCAAATAAGGCTGTTTCAGATGAAACAGGCAATTTTCTTAAAATTAAATTTCAATATCCCCAAATGAATCCACTACTCATTAAAAATATTTAGCATTTTTAAAAAGTATATTCTTCAGGCTGGCAGTGCGGACAGAAAAGTAAAATCCAATTCCAACAATAACTCAAATCTCACCCCTGCATTTTGCCTACGAGGACAGATCTACTAAGTGCATATGGTTCTTAGAAAATTAAAAAAAACCTAGTTTTAAAATAATGAAAACATTTTATCCATTTGCTGTTGGGACTTAGCAAAGAAGTTTAATGTCAGCTGAAAAGGGTACAATAAAACTATAAGCCATCTGAAGGGCCAAAGTATGACTTGTCCTTTTTGATACTTGCTGGGGTGGGGCACATGGTGGGACTGGGGGTGTTTTAATGTAGACCTACCCTGCCCAGCATCTCCCTTTTCCCTTCAGATCCTAACCCCTGGTGTTGTAAGGCTGGAAACAGCTCTAAGAATGTGGGCAATGTAAACAGCCTTTATTGTCCAGAAAGATGGCAGTGTAAGTGATGTGCGCTTATCACACAGTTGCAGCTCCCCACCTCACTTACCGTGATAAAGTGCTCCCGGAGCAAAAACATTACAACCCAAGCACAATCCAAAATGGATTAGAATTTGACATAAGCTTCCTTAAAAAATAATCAATCAATCCGTGCTGCAATATTAGAATCCAGCTCTTCAGGAGTGTATGCAATACCTTCACGATGTAGTTCCTATTCCTTATTGACTATGGAGGTGTAGAAAAAATCTAATATTTGCAATATGGTATCTGATAGGAGAACTTTTTCCTAACACATGCTGAAATATATCTCCTCATCTTTAAGAGCCTAATACAGTGGAACAGAAACACAGTTCATGGCCACTAAATGCAAAATTAAATGAATGAACTAAGATATTCATGAAGATATTCTGAAGACCCTCCCTAAGTCCCTGATTTCCCCAGGCTTTTAGAATTTTATTTACATACACCATTCCAATACTGCTCTATTATATCGCCTTTTATTGGACTCAAGAGTAAACATTTTTAAAAGCAAGTGATGCTAAAGACTAAGGTGACATATATGTTGCTTGCATAATGCCTGACTTAAATGTAACATTTACTTTAACATGCAGCGTTGCATATAGACAGCATGTGCTGGTTCACTCAAGGACACTGTGGAGCGTCGCAGCATTTCTTCTTGATGCCAGTGAAGACTTTCTTGGTTAATGCTGAGCAGGTGACGCTAACTCCCATGTAACAAGAGTGGACCGGCCCTTCCTTGCAGCAACGTCTCCCTTTCTAAGACCTTTTGGAGTCTCTTCCACCCTCAGAACTTGCAAAGTATCTCTGCCTCTCCAATATCATACATTTCATAAAGAAACTCTCATAAGTTAGTTGATCTTTCCCTGAAAATACGTAATAGAAGGAGATAGAGGAGAAGGAAGTAAGGAAAAAAGGAAGGAAAGAGAAGGAAGGAAGGAAGGAAGGAAGGAAGGAAGGAAGGAAGGAAGGAAGGAAGGAAGGAAGGAAAGAGAAGGAAAGAAAAGGAAGGAAAAAGGGAAGGAAAGGAAAGGGAAGGAAGGAAGGAAGGAAGGAAGGGAGGGAGGGAGGGAGGGAGGGAGAGAGGGAGGGAGAGAAGGAGGGAGGGAAGGAGGGAGGTAAGGAGGGAGGGAGGAAGGAAATACAGCTCTGGCCAACCCTGGCCAGGTGCTTAGTTAATTAGAGCATAGTCCTGATATATGCCAAGATTGAGTGTTTGATCCCGGGCAGGGCATATACAAGAGTCAACCAGCCTGGCTTCCTTGTCTTGCTTTCACAGCCTGGAGCGAACTGTCTCCTGTATGAGCGCCCAAGAAACCATGCATCTGGAGAAAACCCAACAGCACCCTGTCAAGACCGGTGCCAGCAAAGCAGGAGGAATCCATCACAGACGCAGACCGAGCCCAAGTAGTCCCCTTCTGCGATTTTACTTTAAAAGTTGTCTTCCTGGAGGTCTTATTCGGGGATCTCCCGCCAATGTAATTAACTAGCAGTACACACAGTACACAGGTGTATTTCAGAAGGAGGAAACTGGGCGCCACGGCGGGGGGAGGGGGGGGTGAGGGCAAAGAGCAATGAGATACAATGCCCACAGTCGCCTTAGCCTCGCTGGAGACCCTGACCCACCTCCTAATACCCTCCCTCGGCGCCCCCGAGCCGAGCCGCCCAGACCCGGCAGGAAAGGTCTTGGGGGGCATACATACGGCGTGGAGATGCCAGAGGGGCTCTGCGCGGAGTTGGGTGTGAAAGTTACATCCCGCGTCGCCGCCAGCACCAGCACCAGATGCAAAGGGAAGAGAAATGCAGTCTGCCCCCCACCCCAGTCGGTCTTTTAGCCGAGTTTCCCCCCAGAAAGGTGCCACTAACTGGCCGCGTAAGGGGGATGCACGAGGCAGTGGTTTGGGAGCAGTGTCTGCGGGCATCCGGGCAAACACCACGTGAAGAATAAGAACCACCAAGCCCCTCGCTCTGGGCTGGAGGCAGGTCTGTCAGCCCATCCTCGCCACCTCCCTCCCCTCTCCACCCCTCGCGGCCGCTTCTCAACAAACCTCCGGCTCCCCTCGCGCCTGCTTCCCGGCCACTTTCCTCCGACTTTACCCCCAGCCTTCAAGTCCCAACCCTCGCTACGCCCTCACCTGCCCGGCGGCCCCTCGACTGCAACCCCGACTCTCACCTCCAACTCCAAGAGGCAACCCCAACTCTCTCCCCTGCGCGCTCTCCCAGCCCCGGGTCCGAGCA
>NW_005359195.1:1054139-1092520 GCF_000412655.1 Myotis brandtii
TCGGTGCCTCCTCTGCCCCTGCCCAGCAGAGGGCCCGGCTGGGTGGCTGGCGCCCTCCTGCTAACCCGCTCGCTTTCGCTGGGGAGGTGAGAGCGGGGAGGTCTCCTTGCGAGGATGCGGGAAGGAGGGTCCCGGAGAGCACCTGGGGAGTTGGGGGGGGGGGGGGGGCGAGGCTGCGAACTGGAAAGGCTGGGGCTGGGACCCCCAGAGAGCGCCCGCTCCTAGACAGCCCTGCCTGCGAGAGCCCTGAGCAAGGGGTGCAGAGTGGCTCTGGAGCGGCTGCAAGGATCTCGGAAGTGGAAGTGGAAACAGTGGGAGCCAGGAGGGACCTGGAGGTGGGGCAGCGGCAGGACCGTGAGCCAGGAGTGGCGTCCTGGCTCCCTCGGGTTAGAGAATTGTAGAGACAGCTGGGTGTCCCGGAGATGCACGGAGCTGCGCTGCGAGGACCCGGCGCCCGGCGAGGGAGGAGAGTAGAGAGGAGACCCCGCTACAACCTCCCTCTTGGAGAGGGGCGTGGTGAGGTGGCAAACCTGCTGCTGGCGATCCTCAGCCCCGTGTTAATAAACTCTCCTTCGAAGAGATCCTTAACCGTTAACTATCTCTGTGCTGGACACTCGAGTAGAAAAGTGAAGAGGCAGTGTGGCTCGCGGACTCCCACGTTTGCGGTGGGTGAGGATGTAGACATCGCCCATCAGCCCCTTTATTGAACAGATGGGACATCCAAGGTCCGGAGAGGTAGTCACTTCTCCACCGGTGAGTCCCTAGGCAGCTGCTTCAATAGAATAAGCAAAGCAAAGCTAGTTCCTACACCTAGAAGCACAGAGCTTTCACAGGAGAAAGATATGTTGAGGAAAGGGAGTGGAATTGTGATTGGTTTCCAGCCTTTAAAAAATAAAACACAACAAAAAGTGAGGCTTTTTTTTTTTGGAATTTCAGGGGGGAAAAAGAAGCTTCCTTCTCCTCCTCTTACTATTACCCCAACACAGAAATGAGAGAGGACTTTGTAGGTAGTCAAGGGCCAGGTTTGAAGTAGAGCCGCCTGGGGCCCTGGGTCCTAAGAACAGGAGGACTGACTTCCATTCGGCCAGGCCCACCCTTCCTCTCCCTGGGTGTGCCCAGACTGTGGCTTTGGGGAAGGAGGTTACTCCAGAGTGTTCTGGGGCCCCAGCGTGGCTTCCAGATGTTTTGTTCCCGAGGCTGCAGGTGGAGTGTCTCTAATACAACATCATTCTCTGTATGGAGGGAGAGCAGCAATCCGGGGCCAAGTGTCCTTCCTAAGCCCTTGCCAAGCCTGAGTGAGGGGCTCTGGGACCCTATTGCAAAGGATGCAGCAGCTCTGTTCCTCCTCTGCGTATCCTCAGACTTCTATTCCTTGCCATAGACTCTTAAACACAAACAAAATCACTATTTGCATATCTAAGTCTATCACACCTCCTATCCTACCCTCGCCTCCACAAAAATTCTCTCTTTACCAATGTCTAGATCCCACTTCCTGAAAGTGGTTATATCCTAGAAGCATACATAAAATAATTTCAGAAATTGGAAGAGCTGACTATAGGTTGATCTTCTTGTCCAACTTTAGGTCCCGGGAGAGGGCTGCATTTCATTTACAGACAACCTTTGGGACTTGATGTGGAAGGGTTTGAAAGACGGAGAGGATCCCCGTTTTGGAGAGGACGGAGGGCAAATGGCTTTGCAAAGTGCAATACTTCATTTGGGCTCAGTGTCCTCAATGCCTGAGCCCCAGCTGACTCATCTATGAAACCAAAGGGTGTGGTCCTTCTTGATGGAATAGGTTCCAATTCTGTTCTCCCTCACTCTGAATGAGAAGTGGATAGCTTACACTATTGAAATAAATAAGCTATATAATGACTGGAACACTTCACTGTGTTGTTGTTGTTGTTGTTTTTAATTCACATTTCTTAGACCATTTTCTGAACTTTGGGGAAACTTACACATAAAATTTTAAAGTGGAACCTAAACTTGGATGTGTATACTGGTAATACTAAGTGTGCTCCCAAAGGAATGTACTGAAGGATGTTGAATTTCAAGCTAAAAGCTAAGGGACACAAGAGAACTTGCCTGTACGTTGATCAAAGAGAGAAGCACCAAGGATGCCATCAACTAAAGTCTTGGAATACTGTTTGTTTATAAGGTGACTACTGATAATTTATTGTATTCCCTAAATTTTGGTTTAGATATTATGGGAACATGGAAGGAAGGGAGGAAGGGAAAGAGAAAGGAAGGGGGAAAGGAGCATAGGTCGAAGCAAGAAACATGCAGCAAACATGTGGGGGGAAATGGAGAAAGCTACTCCAGGTGGGAGGAACAACAGAAGCAAAGACACAGTGGAGGGACTTTGTATGACATAATTGAGGAATGGACAATAAGTGGACCAGACTGGCTGGAGGAAATGTGATAAGAAAAAAGTGAGAGGAAAAGGTAGGTTATGGGCTAGACTCTGCAGGGGTGGGCAAACTTTTTGACTCGAGGGCCACAATGGGTTCTTAAACTGGACCGGAGGGCCGGAACAAAAGCATGGATGGAGTGTTTGTGTGAACTAATATAAATTCAAGGTAAACATCATTACATAAAAGGGTATGGTCTTTTTTTTTTTAGTTTTATTCATTTCAAACGGGCCGGATCCGGCCCGCGGGCCGTAGTTTGCCCACGGCTGGGCTAGAGTGTAGAAATCTGGGAATGCCAAGCTAAACATGTTAGCTTGATCTGCAGAAAATAAGGAGTCTTAAAACTTTTTTGGAGTAAAAAAGTCATACATCAAGTGGCATAAATAAATATGCAGTGGTAACGGCAGGATGGTATTGGGGGGGTGGTTGTATGAGGAGACAGTCATGGTAGTTGGAAAGAAAGGGATGGAGAGAGAGATGTGGGTGCAAGAACTATTATAAAGGAACAGTGAATTGAACTTGGTGTTGGAATATTTTAAATCATTCCTGAAATGTTAGAATATTTTTTTAAACATTAGAACTTATATGCATATATGCATCGCCCATGGGCTCAGACAATAGTGTGGTGAAGGCCTGGGATGGGTGGAGGGGGCAAAAGGGGGAAATGGGGGACATCTTGTAATAATATCAACAATAAAAAATAAAAGTTTCAAAAAATAAAAAATAATTTTAAAAAAAACAGCATCATCACTTTCTCTCTTAGAGGCAACTAACAATCAGAAAATCAGACCTTTGCCTTTTAATTTTGCAAAGGTGGTTTTTGCAGTGGGAGGCGAGTGAAAATGGTCTTTTATATAGAAAAGTAGCAGAAAGGGAACCTACCAAATTTTACTACCTTATGATTTCATTGTACTACTTAAGGAAGGGAACATATAGGAATATTGTCAATGTTTTGAGAGGAAATTTGTCAACTCTATCAATGTCTCAACTGGACCATTAGCTTTTTTCGTGTGCTTCTCTGTATTATTTTCCTCACCCTTAACTGTTCTTCACGTCATTACCAGAATGTGGATAAGAACATGACATTTCAGAGCTGCAGTGGATATTAGACATTAACCAATTTCTCGCTTTGTACTTAAGGGCACAGGAACTATAAAGGCTCTGTGACTTGCTTCAGGTCAACGGGAGAGAGGTGTGGGCTAATCTGAAACTTGGTTCAAGGCCTTTGGCTTCTCAGTGCAGTGCTCTTTCCAATTGCTCACTCTAGCTCGGGTATTTTTCAACTGGCCAGCAGTTATACAAGTTTTGATGTAGTGAATGAATGAACCCTTCGCTAATAAGGGTTGTGGGAATGATGTATGGATGCTAAACGCCCCAGAGTCTATCTTATTATCAGGAGAAGAGGTCTGAAGGGACTGAGCCTGAAGCATTGATCCGGTCATAATTTTAGAAGAGTGAGAGATAAGGAGAATTATATGGCACTGGGCTACTGTGCAGCTCCAGAGAAGTGGGATTTGGGACTCGAGGCCATGGCAGTGCTTACCCCAAGGAGAGGGGGAATTCTCGTGGGGATTTTGGTCTTCTTAGACCTCTATAATGACAAGCTGATGGGCTTTTGGCTAGCAATTCTTAACTACTAAAATTCTCTTGAGTTGCCCTACTTGTTGACTAATTGAATATTCTTGGGTCACTATCTAATAAAACATGATGCTGGATAATATCAGTCTCAACCCTGATTGCATATAGAATCACTGGGGAGTTTAACATCTCTAAAAGGGGGCTTGAGCATGGGTATTTTCACCCAGAGGATTCCACTATACAGCAGTGATTGAGAAATACTGCTCTCCCAAAAACTTATTTTTTTCCTTCCTTCCTTTCCTCATTTTTCCCTCCCTCCCTCCCTCCTTACTTCCCTCCCTCCTTCCTTCCCTCCCCTTTTCCCTTCCTTCCTCTCTCCTTTTTTTCTCCTACAGAACTGTAGCTCCCACATCTGCAATGCACTGAACCTCCAACAGAATATCATTAGAAAATAATAAAAAACAACATCATCACTTTCTCACTTAGAGGCAACTAACAACTAGAAAATCAGATCTCTGCCTTTTAATTTTGCAAAGGTGGTTTCTGCAGTGAAAATGTGAGGTGAGTGAAAATGGCCTTTCATATAAACAAGTAGCAGAAAGGGATTGCATTCTTAACCGTATAGGTCTTTTCAGGAGAGAACTGGCTATTTTCTTTATAGGTATAAATTTTATCACATAAACTCATCCATTGTTTCAAGTTCCAGACAAATCAAAGGATTCCTTTGTAGTGAACTTGTTTCCTCTCAATCTTGGGTGGCCACAGCACTCTCTCTTCACCATCTCTTCACATGGATGCCAGAAGGTGCTACCAGGGGTGTGCTGGTGGTTGATGCCAATGTCAACCGCCAAGGGGAGAGGCTAGAGCAGTGGTTCTCAACCTTGGCTGCACATTAGAATCACCTGGGAATCTTTTTAAAATTCTGATTTCTGGGCCTCGTCCTCCAGAAATTGTTTCTTTGTTACTAATGTTGTGGCCCCACCCCATAACAAAGAAACAGAATTTCCGGAGGATGAGGCCCAGATTTCCGGAGGACGAGGCCCAGAAATCAGGATTTCAAAAAAAGATTCCCAGGTGATTCTAATGTGCAGCCAAGGTTGAGAACCACTGTGCTAGAGGGAGGGAAAGAGGCAGCCTGGGGTTCCCAGTGAATCCTGTGATGAGAGGGTGACCGGGTGAAAAGAACATCACTCAAGATTGAGAAGCAGGAGAGAGCCTCTCTGTGTGCTCATGCTCCATCTCTGCCACCCACGTCGGACTGATTTGATAAACCTGCCACTCTCTTTCCATGTGTTCCCAGGCAATCGTCCGGTTTGACTGACTAATCACCTTTTCTACTTGCACATGACATTTGATGAGTGTCGTTACTAGGAAATCATTTAACCTGCTTTAGATGTTGCTTCATACATGCAGGCAAGGCAGGAGAACAGAGCCACAGATAGAACTGGAACATCTTGCTTACCCCTCCGTGTATAGGTGAAACACCTGAGGCACAGATAGGGCGAGTGATATTCCCAAGGTCAGACAGCCCGGCAGTAGCAGAAGAAGACTAAACCCCAGAGTCAGTGGCTCTTTTGACTTTACTAGGCTTACTCTGGGGTGGGGTAGAGCCGGGGAGTGCCAACTGTCTTTGATCCACAATGGTTAAGAAAGTGCACATTTAAGAACACTATCTTAGCTAATCAGATGGAAATTTTCCAATCTAAGAATGCTTAGCGTCTCTAGAAGAGGGGGGACAGAGATCTGGGGTGAAAAGAGAATGGAAATGGCCCTCTCACCCCTCCTGCTTAATAATAGGGAAGCTCTCGGTGCAAGTGCCCAGACACAGCTCAAATAAGTCAAACAACTGCAACAGAAAGGCATTTGATGGCTGACATGAGTAGGAAATTCAGAGGCTGGAAGTCGTCTCAGGCAATTTGAGGCTAAATGAAGAAATTTTTGAGCAAGATCCTGGGTCCGTCATCCTGAGGATGTAGATCCATTCAAGTGGGGTGCGGGCAGCAGCTGCCAAAGCTTGAGGCCGGACCCTCCAGAGCAGGGAATAAAAACCTATCCTCCCAGGAGCTGACTTTTTTAAGGAGCCTGAACATCAATTTTCTGCAGGAGGAATTTGAAGTTGTTTCTTGCGTTTTTTTCACTGATTCTTTTTCAGAAGCCTTTTGCCCTTGACATGGTCTCTCCTCGCTCAGTTACCTCCAATTTCTCTTTAATAGATATTTGAATGACTCTCATCTCCTAACTCCTCACACTCCAGCGTTCTGTATCTGCTTGGGTAGCACCATAGTATCCATCACCTTATTAACACAGACCAATACTTGCTGTATCAGATGAACTGAGGTCGTGACATGCAGAAGATGGTTCAAAATCACTGCTTGCTTTACCCCTTCCTACCTCTAAAGGAACACAAGTTGCTCCTTATACACCATGGAGGCCATCATTTATCAAAACACAGCAGCAGCTACACATACTTGCAGGTTGAACCACTCCAAGGCACTGTCCACCAGCTTGACATCCTGACTCATTTCCTGTTAGCAGCCAGGTTCTTAGTTCAACATAGCATACTGAAATACATGTGGCTTCCGAACTGTGCTCTTCAGCAGCGTGGACGAGTACTACAAGGTGTAGTGTTTTGAGTTTTTGTGTGAAATGCAGCTGTTATGTCCCACTCTGTGGTCTCTCTGGACCTCAACATTACCATTTAAGTGTTGCTTCCAGGTTTTATTTCAGTTGTGTCAAATGAGCAGTCCTTTCCTTGCCTTCAAACAGAAATTGTGGAAGGAAACAAGAGGGCTAATTTTCCTTCCCTGATAGACTACAAATTTACATGGGAAGGCTGCTAGGGTTTGGTAAAATAAATAAATAAATAAAAATCCCAGCTTCTAAGCATTTGGGGACGTCTATTCCAACCCTCCACTGATCTAAAATGAACTTGACTAGTGTTTCCCTGAAAGAGTAGCAATCGCACCAAGATTCCTTCTCTCCAGTTATTGAAATATCTTGAGTGCTATCTACTGGCCAAACTCGGCGTTGCCTCATAAAGCATGAGCTTCAGGAAAATTGCTATGGCTCTTTTAAGGATAACTTGCAGTTGTTCTCAACCTTGCTAATGCCGCGACCCTTTAATACAGTTCCTCATGTTGTGGTGACCCCCAATTTCATTGTTACAAATTGAACATAACTAAAGCATAGTGATTAATCACAAAAACAATACGTAATTGTATATGTGTTTTCCGATGGTCCTAGGCGACCCCGGTGAAAGGGTCCTTCGACCCTCAAAGGGGTCTCGACCCACAGGTTGAGAACCGCTGGTTTAGGGGGTGATTATATGCCAAATGTTTTAGCACATCCTGACTGAGGACCTGCGTTCTTGAATGTTACCACTGCTGGCATCACTCATTGCCTTCTAGGTCGTGCAAGTTGTAATGTAAGTGAAATGTAATCGGTGGGCCGGTGCCTACTTACCCTTCCTTGCAATGGATGACTATGAATAGCTTAAATCTGACTCTCGCTTTGCTGAGTAATGTGAATAGATAAAAATAAGTTATTAATTTTAAATGAGCTATACAGAATCAGTCAATAATCCTCTGTCTTCATGTGTATAAAAAAAGAACAAGGAGTTAAAAATCCTTCCCAGTTAATGTGTGCTCAATACTAGATAAAAAGCACATGCAAATACTAATAGTATTGATCAAAATTCTTGAAAGGTAACAGACAGCCAATATTCAGTATGAGTTAAAAGTCATCTAATTTATGCTAATCAACCTGTATTTTCTGCCTAGGGTCTTTCCTTTTAAAACATCTTGTAAATTATCCAGAGAAATGCATTATGCTTTAGCCAGGAATGCAGAAAAGGGCAAATCTGGAGGGAGGACAAAACCGTGAACACCTGAGTCAATGCCAAGCGATTTGAGAGACGCAGTCAAAGAGCTGCGGGATCTTATTTAGTGTAGCAAAATGAATGATTGTCCCACTTTGGACAAATAGTTATAAAGGAAAACCCAAGGACAGGAGATCACTATTGGTGATCAGGAAATAATGAAGAGAAAGGCCGATTGTGTTGACATTAACCTAGGCAAAGATCCAGATTACGAAGCTGTAATTAACAGGAACCTCATGCTGACATATAGATTTAATGATATACAGAGAAATAAAATGTCCTATTTTAACTTTTAAGATATAAAAATGCAACTTGAAAATTTGAATATCCTGAATTCTGAGATGATTATATTACATGTGTAATATATTCAGTTATGTATGTTGTTAAATAATTAGAGCTATAAACATTTTGATTGATAATGAAAAAGAGAAAACAAAAATACATAAATATAATTTGAATCCATTCTGTTTCAGTAATAGAATATTAGTGAGAGTCCTGCTTTAGGCACAAGCAGGATCTCACTAATATTCATTTTCAATCATCCCTAAAGTGAGCTATCTACTTATTTTTAACCCTAAGTGCTCTACATATATTATTACAACACTCCTGTAGTAAGGTGGGTATTACCTGAGGTTTGCAATGACAAGCTGAGGAACAGGAATTAAGTATTTTGCTCGAGGTCACTTAGCTCTCATGTGATAGGACCTAGGATTTGGACCCAGAAACTGGAGTTTCCTCCCTTAGCCATTGCACAACATTGTATCCAGCTGCACTGCTGTTTACATCTTGTCCATAAAGTTCCAGCTCACCCAAACTCCTCTTCATTGTTCTCTCTTTGGGACCAACAGAAGTGGAAATGGTAGCATACAGTGTGATGCTACTGAAGGAGTTGTGAGGCGCTGGCTGGTGTGGCTCAGTTGGTTGAACATCATCCCATGCACAGAAAGGTTACCAGTTGGATTCCCAGTCAGGGCACATGCCTGGGTTGCGCATTTGGTCCCGGTATGGGAGGCAACTTGTTGATGTTTCTCTCTCTCAAAATCAATAAAAACATTTTTAATTATTTTTTATATATATTTTTAATATATTTTATGGATTTTTTACAGAGAGGAAGGGAGACAGATAGTTAGAAACATCGATGAGAGAGAAACATCGTTCAGCTGCCTCCTGCACACCTCCTACTGGGGATGTGCCCGCAACCAAGGTACATGCCCTTGACCGGAATCGAACCTGAGACCTTTCAGTCCACAGGCCAACGCTCCATCCACTGAGCTAAACCAGTTAGGGCAAACATTTTTTTTTTTTTAAAGGAAGGTGTGTGTGTGTATAAATATCTGGTACAACATCTGACACCAAGTGAGAATTCCCCCCAAGCTTGTTAAACCCGAATCAAGTGAATGCTGCTTTCAACCAGGAAGGACATAGTTTTATTTTTTCATTTCACTAGTTACCCCTGTGATGGAATGCTCTGTGTGACTAAGCTGGAAACCACGTTTCCCAGCTTCCTTTTCCCTGCACAGTCTGTGCAAGAACGGCGGGAGATCTAGATCTGTGTGAGATCTAGGAGGCCCTGGCCGCCATTCCTCTCTCAACCTCTTTGACTTTCAACAGAGACACAGATTGGACCAGCACTTCCCACCTTGCCTGGCTCTCCTCCATCTGTGTCCAAGTGCTGTCCCTCCGGCCCACAGCTGCCCGGGCCACCACTAGATGCTCGGTGGGGATCCACAGGAGTGTTGAGCACACAGATGTCTTCCCTTTCAGCGGTTCTCAACCTGTGGGTCGCGAACAATGAGAACACATCTTGCATATCAGATATTTACATTACGATTCATAACAGTAGCAAAATTACAGTTATGAAGTAGCAATGAAAATAATTTTATGGTTGGGGGTCACCACAACATGAAGAACTGTATTAAAGGGTCTCAGCATTAGGAAGGTTGAGAACCACTGCTTAGATCCCCCATGGGTTCCCCTGCAGGACCCCACTAGGCTTCTCAGAGTGTCTGGACTGAACCTTCACTGACATCATCTCTAAGTTTTATCTTCCTTTTCTTTTTACTCAGATGAAAATGGACCCCAATGATCACCAGTGATCAGTAAGCCCTGGGGTTCCCCAAAAGTTCATTGTCTGATCACTTGTGCCTGAAGTGCCTTCCTCTGGGAGGACTGTGCCTCCTTCTGGTATATAATGGACTAAACACCACCCCTGAGTATTTCCTGGCTTTTCCTTTCTCTGCAGGCTGAAGGGACCCTGCCTGAACCTGCTGATTGTCTCCCCTCTTTTCTTCCCTAAGAAAGTCACTTTGCCCACTTCTTGTCTCTCAGTGGTGGTGATTCAAGAGTAAATGGGGACTGATGCAGAAGCAAAGGGGACGAGGTGGTGAGGGTCTGAGCTTTTCAGGAGTGGTCGAGGCTCGAGAGGTGGAATAGTCTCAGTACGTAAGTGCAGTGGAAAGGAACAAAGGAGGATTCTAAACAATACTGCAGAAACTATGCAGCCCTTTCACGGTATTCAAAAATGTAAGGTAAGGTCGTGAGTTACTTTGAAATTTGTTTCCGTTGCATGGATCGAGTTCTTTAAATTGTGACACTGCTCTGGGACTGGACCCTGTGGACTGTGGCTTTGTAAAGGTTGTATGAATAGAATAGACTTCAGGAATACCGCACGGTCTCTAAATCGGCAGTAAAAACAATTCACCCAAACCTGTCAAACTTTAAGATCTCAACACATTTATGAATCCAAAATTAATATTTTATGTATTATCCAAAAATGTATTCTAACATCTTATAAGTGTTTCACAAAGTATATTTTACTAAATCACCTCTGTTAACTTGAAAACATTCAAACCTGTAAAGAATTTTTGTGAGTTTATTTGAGCCAAATGCTTGACAATTGCCAGGAAACAGAACCTCTATGGATTGGGATAATGCTCCAGAGAACAGTAGTTCTTCACCTTGTTTTATACATTACAATCAAGGGAGGAGATGTAAGTGGGTACATGAAATCCATTGGTGATAGATGAGGGAGGCAGAAGAAAGCAAAGGGGAGTGGGGGACCTCTGGGTTGGATAAAAAGTAAAATGATAGACACATACTTCTTTTACTTAAGGGGGTGCAGGATAGTTAACAGTCAACAATTAACATGATAACAATAACAATGAAGGAATTTGTGGTCTCTGTCCTGGTGCCCAGGTGTATTTGGTTATGCCCTGAGGGGTCCAGAAAAAGGGAAGTTATAAGTTACCCTGACATTTCACAAGGATGTTATCTTACACAAAAGACAATAGGCTCGGTTAAGGTAAAGATTAACCTTTACCAGGGAAGATACTGGCCTAGGTCATGACTGCCCACTATAAATTGCTTTTAGTTAAAGTTTTAATTTCAGACCATCCTTTGTGGTTACTTTAGGTCTTTGATTTTGCAAAACCGCCATGCAGGCCTTCCCTGAGCTAGTTAGGTTAGCATGTGGCCTTTTTTTCATCCACACCTCCAAGGAAAATGAATAGATATTTACATGAAGAAAAAATTCTGAGTTTTGGGACACACTAGATGAAACAAAGTTAAACAGATTGATTTGTTCAAGGACTATTTAAAGCCCGTAATTTTGGGGGAACTCTTTGAGTGCCTCTTTTGAGACTAGTGTGATAAAAATAGACTTTGAGGGACACAAAGAGAACAGCACAGGAGAGATTCAGTGGGATAATGGGAAAAGTCAGATGTGTCTGGATTTTTGTCTGCATTGATCGTGACGAAGGAAAAAATGAGAGCAAGAGTTGTGAGTCAGTGCGGGAAGAAACTGGACAAAAATCGTGCACCTATGGATGAGGACAGTGGGTGGGGAGTGAGGGCGGAGGGTGGGGTGGGAACTGGGAGGAGGGGAGTTATAGGGGGAAAAAAAGAGGAACAAATGTAACCTGAACAATAAAGATTTAATTAAAAAAAAAAATGAGCTAGTTAGGTTAGCATGTGGCCTTTTTTTCATCCACACCTCCAAGGAAAATGAATAGATATTTACATGAAGAAAAAATTCTGAGTTTTGGGACACACTAGATGAAACAAAGTTAAACAGATTGATTTGTTCAAGGACTATTTAAAGCCCGTAATTTTGGGGGAACTCTTTGAGTGCCTCTTTTGAGACTAGTGTGATAAAAATAGACTTTGAGGGACACAAAGAGAACAGCACAGGAGAGATTCAGTGGGATAATGGGAAAAGTCAGATGTGTCTGGATTTTTGTCTGCATTGATTGTGACGAAGGAAAAAATGAGAGCAAGAGTTGTGAGTCAGGCTTGTGTATTTGACCTGGTAAGAGACACACCAGTTTTCATAATATTCGGTTTTATCTCTTAATTTTAGTTAGCATATTTCTGCTTTGAGGAAATAAAAATCAGTTTGGAATAGAAGTTGGTGTTTACTTCTGTTGTCTTGTTTTGTTTATTTATTTGTTGTTTGTTTGTTTGCCTACAGTAAACTTCCCCTTTGTGGTATCTAGCTTCTTGGGTTTGGGCAAATGTTTCCAATTTCAGTTCCCTCAGAGTGTTCTTACACTATCTCTTCGTAGTTTACCCATCTTCACAACCCCAAACCCTGGTAATCAGTGATTTATTTTCCATCCCAATAGCTTTCCCTTTTCCTGGACCTAGAAAAATATGTGGCCTTTGGGATATGTTTGTGTGTTTTTTTTCAACTTGGCAAAATGCCTTTATGTTTGATCCATGTCATTGCACAAATCAATAGGTGCTTCTATATTTCTGGTACAGATGCTTTGGAATTTGTTCATCCATTCACCTTCCTGTTGAAAGGCTCTTCCTAGTTTTTAGAAATTATGAATACAGCTACGTGAACATTCACTTTGCAATTCCCTTGGGTAGATCCCCAGTAGTTGCAATGCTAAGTCACTTGCAGCTTCTATTTAACTTTAAAAGAAACCAATAAACTATTTTACAAAGTGTCTGTGACATTTTGAATTCTCACAAGAAGTGCATAATAGAGTTGTTCCACATCCTCATCTGCATTTGATATTGTCAGATTTTAAAATTTTAAACCACTTTAATAGGTGCGCAGTGACATGTCATTGTGTTTTAAAATTTGTGTTTCCGTAAACCTAATGATATTGAGCATACTTTCATGTGTTTATTTGCCTTCCACATATCTTTCTTTTTGTTGTTGTTAATCCTCACCCAAGGATATTTTTCTATTGATTTTTTAAATTATCTTTTTTTAATTGTTGACAGTATTGCAGATGTCTTCCATTTCCCCTCCCCTTTCTTATCCCTCTGCCAAGCCCCTAACAACCCTCCTCCCCCCAGGTCTTCACCAGCCTATTGCCCATGTTCATGGGGAATGCATAGAAGTATATAAGCTCTTTGGTTTATCTCTCCTCGTCTCTCCATCACTCCCATATGGAGGTTTTCCAACAGGTCTGTTCCATGACTTCATGCTTCAGGTCTTATATTGTTGGTCAATCCATTTTGTTCATTAGATTCCACAAATAAGTGAGATAATGTGATATATGTCTTTCTTAGATTGGCTTATTTCACTTAGCACAATACTCTCCAGGTCCATCCATGCTGTCCCAAAAGGTAAGAGATCCCTCTTTTATATAGCTGCATAGTATTCCAATGTCCCACAGCTTTTTTATCCACTCATCTACTAACGGGAAGTTGGGCTGATTCCAAATCTTAGCTCTTGTAAATAACTGCTATAAACACAGGGGTGCATATATTCTTTCCAATTGGCATTTTTAGGATATATTCTTTGAAGTGGGGTCGCGCACGGGCACACACAGAGACATACACACAGACACACACACAGACACACACACAGACACACAAGTCTGCACACTGGCCCTCTCACTCATATTCTCACCTTGCTCTGGTCCTGCTGGCTGCCATGTTGGAGTGTCTCCCATTGATTTTAGATAGAGTAGAAGGAAGGGAAAGAGGAAGGGAGGGAGGGAGATAGAGATAGAGATGAGAGATAGAGATGAGAGAGAGAGAGAGAGAGAGAGAGAAAGAGAGAAACATTGATGTGAGAGGGACACATCAATTGGTTGCTTCCCTCATGCACCCTGAAGGGGCTGGGGATGAAACCTGGATATCCCAGGTACCTGCCCTTGACAGGTAATGGAAACTGTGACCCTTCAGTGTGTGGGCTGATGCTCTAATTAACCCTGAGCCACGCCGGCCAGGGCCCATCCATGCATCTTCTTTGGTAAAGTCTCTCTTCAGATATTTTTCCTAATTTCTATTCTGGTGTTTTATTTATTTAATGATTGAGTTTGGGGAATGTTTATATAGTGTCTATACAAGCCTTTTGTCAGACATATAATTTACAAATATAGTATCCTATTCTGTGGGTTGTTTTTATTGTTTAACAGTGTTTTTCAAAGAGAAAAAGTTTAAAATTTTGGGAGTCCAATTAATCAGTAATTTCTTTCATGGGTTATGCTTTTAGTGTTGTATCTAAAAGCTCTTTGACAAACCCAATGTAATGCAGATTTTTTCTAGCAGAGTTTTTTTTTTTTTTTTTTTTTTTAGACTTTTACCTCTAGGTCTATGACCATTTTATTATTTTTTAAAATATATAGTGTGAGGTATGGATCAAAGTTCTTTTTTTTCCTTCTTTCTGCAGGATGTTCAATTATTCTGTCACCATTTGTTGAAAAGGGTTTCTCCATTGAATTGCCTCTGAACTAGTGTCAAAAATCAGTTGACTATATTTATGTCATCTCCTTCTGGGCTTTCTATTCTATTTTATTGATCTATGTGTCTATTCCTGTCATAATGCAACATTGTCTTGATTAATGTAGCTTTAGAATAGATCTTGCAAATAGTGTGATGGCCTGACCTGCTTCTTCAGGATTTCAGAATTGGCTCTTCTGGTTCCTTTGCCTTTCCATGTACATTTTAGAATTGGCATGTCAATATTTTTAAAAAAATTTCTGGAATTTATGTGGGGATTACCTTTTTAATCTATAGGTCAAACTGGGGGAAAGAGATGAGGAATGGAGTTTTTATCATCATTTCTTAACTAACACAACAAACAAACCCAAACCTTAATGGCTCCTTCCGAGAAGAAAGTAAAACACATAGCCTGACACTTAAAGTTCTCTGTCATTCAGCAACAACCTATTTTCTTCAGCCTTATATTTTATAACTTTTTAGCCTTCGTTCTCATTTCCAGCCAAAGAAAATCCCTGTCCCTCCAACATTCAATGGTATCATCATGCCCATTAATTCACTCCCTTGTCTCCTCCCAAATTCTGCTTCCCCCTTTATTTCAAATCTATTTTCAAGATTTAACTCAAGTGAAGTTTCCCCTGGCTTATCCCGCTGCCAGTCATATCTTGGTTTCTGAGTTTCTTCCATAGATATTGTGAGCACCACTCAGATGCTTCTAAAATCTCAAATACTGTGGTATATCTTTACTGTCATTTTTATCTGAGAATGTTTTATCACAAGTACTACCTAGTAAGCTGCCTGAAAGTAAAGACTGCATTTACATTCTTTTCTCTCTATATAGAACTTGAGAGTATGCAGTGTACATGACTGACAGCCGTAGCTATTAATTAATTAGAATAAACTAACTTTCAATGTTTGATACACTAAAAAAAAAAAAAAAGAGTAAGACTTCTAATATGGCTCCAAATTTAAATATTGGTTCTGGGAAGTGTTTTGATTTGAATAAGCAAATCCATAATAGGGGGTCAGTGGTGATCACATGGGTCCAGGTGGTGTCCGGGTGAGCACACAGGGTCTGGGGTGGTGTCCTCCATGGATGCCTGCGGTCTGGGGCTGTGTTCATCTCCAAAGTTCTAAATTGTCTCTTATTTTTTCTTCACTCCTTTTCATCTCCCCCACTCTCTTCCCATCTGGGTGAGCTCACCTGGTAGTTGGGGTCCCCTGCATTAGATCTTTTATGTAGGGCCAACTTTTCTGGGGCTTTGCTTATTTCGTTTTTCTGATCAAAAATTTTCTCTCAGCTGTACCATGTCCTCAAAGGTCTTTTTCTTTCTAAGTGACGTGTGGAGATCAGAAGGAGAGAAGGGATTTTGATCTGATGGATTAATCTTTGATGATACACTAACAGAATTCAGGTTGGAAATTTTAGTGGAAAGTGCATGGCCTTTGAAGTCAGATAGTCCTATATTCAAATCCAAACTCTTCCACGTACCATCTATGTGACCATGGTGGAATTTTGATGCTTAAATAAAATCACATGTAATATTTCTAGAACATGAAGAGCATAATACACATTGGTTTCTTTGCCCCTGTTTTTCTATAATCCTTCCTTGAGAATACAATAATAGCTACTATATATTTAACATTTTCTGTATGCCAGACACATTGCTAAGTGATTGACACACATTTTCTCATAATCCTTAAAGCAATCTAACTTTTTGGTTTTACAATACCATTTTTCACAAGAACAAACAAAGACTTAGTTTAGAAAACATTTTTTAATAGGGAAGTAGTGAAGTTGGCACTTCACTGTCTAAGACCTGAGCTCTACATACTGTTAAAGAGTGAATTTGAAGATCTAATTGGCTTTGTTAAGCAATTCATGAATCAGGCAGCATCCCATCTAGCAAATAGAAGGGCTCTCTAAGGGATTGTGCAATATGGAAGGTTTTTATAGACAGAGGGTTGTGGCAGGGCAGTATTAGCAAAAGGCAAGATTATTTTTAGGCTAGGTCATCTTCTTTTGGGGGAGATGGAATGGCAGGGGTTTTATCTTGCAGATTACCTCACATATTGATCCAGAAATTCCAGATTGATTGGTTTAAAATTCCACTTCTAGAAGAGGTTGAAACTGCAATTAAATTAGTTATTAAGTTTTAGTTTGGTGACTTGGATTAACAAGAGTGACTCCATTTTGGCCTGTTTGTTGTTGTTTTTAACATTATTATGCAACTAGAAGTTGAATTTGTGCACTGGGCCTGCAGGATTAGGCCAAAACTGGCTCTCTGACATCCCCCAAGAGGTCCTGGATGGGAAGAGGGTGCAGGCTAGGCCGAGGGACCCCATCAGTGCACGATTGGGGTCAGGGAGGGGCCTGGGAGGTTGGCCAACCGGGGGAGGGACTGCGAGAGGGCTCGAGGGAGTGTCTGTCCTGTCTTGCTCAGTCCTGATTGGCCGGACCCCAGCAGCAAGCTAACCTACCAGTCAGAGCGTCTGCCCCCTGGTGGTCAGTGCACATCATAGTGTGTGGTCGAGTGGCCTCAGCATATCATTAGCATATTACTCTTTGATTGGTTGAATTGATGATCGGGTAACCAGACACTTAGTATATTAGGCTTTTATTATATAGGATAGTAATGTCCTAGGCCTTCACATTGATTCACTGGTCACTCACTTCTGGTCACAAAAGCTCCATTCATGGTAAGTCCCTTCTACAGGTGAACCATTTTTTATCTTTCATATCATATTTATATTGTACCCTTTCTAGGTTTAGATACACAAATATTTACCATGTGTTACAATTGCCTATAGTATTCAGTACAGTGACATGCTGTACAGACTTAAGAGCAATAGGCTACACCATATAGCCCAGGTGTGTGTGTAGTAGGCTGTACCTTCTGGGTTTGTGTGTCAGTGCACTCTTATGATGTTCACACAATGATGAAATCACCTAAGGGTGCATTTCTCAGAACATATCCTCCTTGCTAAATGATGCATGACTATATAGCTTTTTTTGTTATTTCTTACCCTCTTACTCTTTTAATGTAGTCATATCAAAGCCTTGGTTGCATATTCCATTTTTATACTATTATGACTATTTTAAATGATATTCATGGATAAGCTACATGGAAAAATAGAATTACTTTTTATTTCCTATGCATGTTGTTTTCCTAGAATTAATAATTGTCTCATATTTTTATTTGTTTAAAATTCTATGTACTTATTGGTAGTCCAAACACAAACTTTCCCCCAATTGTTTAGTCTTTTTTCAGTACAAAGACAATGAGTAGTCATTCAGTTTTAATGAGGGAGGAGGTGTGCCTCTCCAGGAGTCTTCTGACCTGCTCCATGGGCTCTGGTTCTTTCATCTTCTCCCGCCACAGCCACATAGAGTACATCCTGGGGTACCCCTTCCTATCAGATTTCTTATTTTGGTTTGCATTTCCTGGATGCTTTAAATTTTTCTATTTGTCTTCAGCATTTCATGATGATGTGCCTTTCATGTGGCTTTATATTTGCCCACTCTGGAGAGTTCAGTAGTTTCTCTCCTACTGAAAACACCCTTCACGGCTGGAAACTTTTCTTGAACTACTTACTATTTTCTCCCTTCTTTTTTCTGTTTAATTTTCCCCCTTTCTGAAAGGCCTATTATTCAGATGTTGGTCCTTTTATGCTCTTAGTTTTTAATCTTTTCAATTCTCTCCTTTGTCTTTTTCCCTTTACTCCTTGAAAGATTTTCTTAATTTCATCTTCCAAGCCTTCTATTGAATTTTCAGTTTATGTTATGATCCTATACAGGAGCTCCCAGCCTATTCTAGTTTATGGATGAAATTCCTTCTTTTATCTTTCTAAGAATATGGCTTTATTTTTTACATTTTCTTCTCCCTGTAGCACCTCTGAATTTTTTTTCAAATTGTTTAGTCTTGGTCTTTCATGTGAGGGCTTTCTCAGTAGCAGAGTGGCCCTTGGCTATCTACTCATACTGAGAAATGAGTCACTGAAAAGGTGCTTGGAAACTCTGTATGCACGAGTGTGTCAGCTCTCAGCTTCCATTGCCTTCCCTTAAAAGCTAAAATAGTCTTTTGCCTTGACTATTTCCTCAAAGAACCCAAAAGCCAGTACTGTTAGCATTTTTCTCTTAGCCTGATCAGAATGCTCTGAGGAGAATCTTCCAGTCTTCTGGAAGGTACAGTCTTGCTTTTGTAGTTCTAGTAGCTGACTAGTGATAGCAGCCTCCAGGGAATGGTGTCAAAATTCAGTATCTAAATTTTTACTTAATCTCTCTGTGTTGATTATGTGTCTCAAAACCTTCAGGGTGTCTGATATATTTCAGTTTAGAGACTCTGTTTGATAATGTTCCGGGATAAGGAAGGGCAATTTATCCATCAATAGGTAGTTGGGGAAAAGATTTGGGGAATATGTTTCTTAAACACATTTTCATCTGACCTTCCTGTTTCGATTACATTTCCCAGAGATGTCTGAAGTCATCTCTTTCTGAGTCTTTTCTGAGAGCAGCAAATTGTGTTTTGTTTTGTTTTGTTTTTCTTACCTTTAATACTATTGGTTTAGGATTCAGCTTTCTCAAGTCTGCTACAACCATTTTTACAAGTCCTGCTTTTCTCAATTTGTGTTTTTAAGCTTTTGTCTTCCTGTTATTTTTTATACTATGAATTTAGCCTTTGAAATTTTCAAAAAATTACTAAAATTTCCATTTATGATTATTTTAACACATGTCTGGGAGGAAGCATAACTAAATGAATATTTTCTGTTTGTCTTTCTTTGGTTGTTCTTTTTTTGTTTTTGTTTGCCATTTTCAACTAGAATTCACTTCTATTCTTTCCTGTCTCATACCCTCTTCTCACCTGAATCTGGACATACTATTCACTTCAAACCCCAGACCAGCTCCTTAGCCTGGCTCACTCTGCGAGACCCCTTTGCTGATCTGACTGTTTCAGGGGCCCTATTGTTTCTCCTTCTGGTGCAATTTCTTCTAACTCTGTCCACGTGTGAACCCCAGTGAAGCACTGGGTTCTTTCCTCATCCTCAAGGTTCCTGGGTTCAGCAGGTCCAGAGATGTGCCTGGGTGATGTTTCTAGATCTCTCAGCCTTCTATGATCCGTATAGTGTCCCTGCATTCCATGTCGGGCCTCCCAGAACAGCAAAGGAAGTCCGCCAGGGCTCACAGAGCAAACCTGCCCCAAAGAATCTCGTCTCCTCCCAGGCAAACATCATTTGTTAGGTAGTTTTCACATATGATGCTTTTATAATTACTACCGTTATCATTTACAAGTCTACGAATGTGTTTTCCTCTTGGTCACATTTATTTCTTTACATTTTTTTTTCTTTTCTATTATTTTTTGGGGGAAAACTTTTGAATGTTGCCCTTTTATTTCTGGTCAATATCTCATTGTTCAAATAATTATAACTTTTGTAAGTCTAGCAGCTTACCATATTTATATGTTCTTAGGAATAGCTACCCAACTCTACATAAAGCAGAGTTTTTACTTTTAAAACTTATTAATTATATGTTCTTAGGAATAGCTACCCAGCTCTTTACATAAAGCAGAGTTTTTACTTTTAAAACTTATTAATATTTTTCTAATTATGAAATTAATGTACATTTATTGTGAAGCATGAAGTTCAGTGAGGTTAAGTAATTGGCCTAAAGTCATCCATTTAATTAGTGTCAAATCCAGGATTCTCACTCACTCACATACAAACTATTAACTACTCTGCTATATTACATTTCATTAACCTTAACTGTCTTTTGCAACAAAAGAGCCATTTAAATGGGAATTAAATATAAATCATTATTAAAATGTAGCCAAATTATTTCCTTCTGGTTTTATTGATATCCAAGTTCCAAGCTTATAATAGTTATCAGTCAGTAGTTTCTCAGGAGTAATTAAGTTATGGAATGCAAAAATTGAACTGGAACACGTGATGTTCCTCTGGGCAGGATGATTCCCAGGTCCTTGTCTGTTGGAGTCCAAGAATGAAACCATGGACAAAAGGCGGTATAGTAGAAGGTGGAAATTTATTGAGAAACAAGCACAGATCCCACAAGGGAAGGGGGAGAGAGTCCCACCAAGTCCCTTTTTCTTAGGTTTATAAAGGCTGCAGGTTTTGTGTCCTGATATCCCTCTGATTGGTCACTATCCCCTTTGATTGGTCACTATAGCAACTCCAGAGCTCAAACCTCACGTGAGGTGATGAGGTACGTGAGGTTCTCCTCTTCTTCTCCCTTATTGTTTTCCTATTCCCTTTGGCCTTCCTATTCCCTCACTGAATGAGGGGCTCTCTTCCCTTTATTCTATAAATGTATACCTTCTGGGGCTCCCAGCTCCCTTATTCTATGGAAATGTACCTTCTGCGGCTCCCAGCTCCCTTGTTCTTTGGAAATGTGTACCTTCTTCTGTTCCCAGTTCCCTTATTTTAGGGAAACATACCTTCTGCAGCTCTGTAGCCCTGTGCTTTTTCCATGGACCCCTTAATTCCTAAAATTTCCTAAAACCTGCCTATTTCACCCCTAAAAACTTCTTTCACTTATTTTTTTAATTCAACAGATATTGCATGAGCACCTACTCACTATGTCCCAGACTCTGTTGATTTTCTTATTTGGATTTTGTATGTGGGCTCATTCTTACTTTTTCTGCTCAGGAGAGAGATTCTTAAATGCCAAGAGTTCCTTTAGCTGTGACAATGGGTGGCAAGTAGTTGTTCAGTCTCCCCAGTCTTGCAAGCCCATGATGGGCATTCTACCAGCAGGTGCAGTTTTAAATTGCCAGCGAGGTCTCGCTCAGGACATCAAACCGCTATCTTAAATCAACAGGTTTTGGGCCGATTCCCAGCTGTACAGGACTTGTTCCAAATCATCCTTGGTAGTCACCAGTAGGAAATCAATGAGCAGCTCCCTGGGATAAGTAAGGGGGAAAAGGCATCAGTTGAAAGGAAAACAAACTTAGGATGAAAAAAAACCCACTACTATACTTGCAATGTTATCAGCTACTTATATTCTTCAATTTATGCACCCTCTTGATATTTAAATTATTGCCTTCCCTTAAAAGCTAAAATAACAAGATCATTCTAAGTTTAGTAAATTTCATCCTGAGGACATAAGGAAGTAGGTTTAGTTTGTGTCTTTGTTTTTATTGTTTTGTCATCCCTGGGGCAAGGGCTCCTCCAGTGCTGAATACACTCTTTCTTCCATTATTTGTGAAGCAGTGACACAGAAATGCCTAACTGACTATTAGATGTTTTTCCTACTGAGCAACTGTGTCATAGTTACATTTCGCTCTAGCATCCACCTTTGGGAACTTGGACTTGAAGCAGTAATCTGTAACTGGCTGCACCTCAGAATCATGTGTGGAGGTTTGTAAAACTTCAGGTGCCTGGGCTCTGCACCTGTAAGCTCACAGGTGAGTGATTCCATGGGCCTCCAGGATTGGGAGGCTCTGAGCAGCAATGTGAGCCTAACGGGAGGGGCTCGGTCAGGGCTTCTGGAGGCCCTGTGAATGGGGAGAAGACTGAGCTGGGTACACCCAGGTTAATAGGACCAAAATGAAGAGCTCAGTTCATGGTGGGAATGGAGAGAAAAGATACAAATATCTTTAGTAAATGACTCAAAGTGTTGATTTAGTATCTTTAAAAAAGGGTCTAGGACCTAGGTCAATGCTATCTAATAGATATATAATGTGATAACATATGCAATGTAAAATTTCCCAGTAGGTACATTTTAAAAAGCAAGATGACACAGGCAGAATTAATTTTAATAATGTATGTTATTTGACTCAATATATCATAAATATCACTTTAAAAGTGATCACTATGGCCCTGACTGGTTTGGCTCTTTGGATAGAGCATCAGCCCATGGACTGAAGTGCCCTAGGTTTGATTCCGGCCAAGGGCATGTACCTCGGTTGCAGGTGGGATCCCTGTCCCTGGTTGAGGTACGTACAGGAGGCAACCAATCAATGTATCTCTCTCATATCAATGTTTCTCTCTCTGTCTCTCTCACTCCTTTCCACTCTCTAAATATCAATGGAAAAATATCCTCAGGTGAAGATTAACAAAAAAATAAAAGTGATCACTATGAAAAATTGTTAATGAGGTTATTTTACTTTCATTTTTACGCTGACACTTAGAAATCCAGGGTGTCCAGCACATCTCAATTTGGACGCATCCCATTTCAAGTGCTCAACAGTGGAATTTGGCTTCCATATTGGATGGTGCCGGTCTCGGTGGATGATGGCTCTGAATCTATTGAGGAGTAATTGTCAGAGCTCCAGGAGAGAAAATGATCTGAGCTAGGAATTAGACTTTCCTATGGGAAGTTTTCAGTGATCTAGGCTTAGTGTAGAGGTATGGAGAATTATGAATTCAGTAACAAATAAATTGCTGAGGAAATCGGTATATGAAAGGGGCAACTGGTCACTATGCAACCAGGCATAGAGAGGAAAAACAATTGGGAGACAAAATAACCAGAAGTTGTTTGCACATTAACCACGTGCCAGGCACTATTCTGTCCAGTTAACTCTTTGTGGTAGCTTGGAGACATACTGTGTGGCTGGTTTGATTTTTACCCCCATTTTACAGATGAGAAAAATGAGTCTTTTCTTCCCATTTTCTTCACTCTGGTATACCTTCTCTCCTCTTCTTCTGCCTTTGCCATCACTTCACCCTGATTTAATTGTTGTTTTTCCACTTAGAAGAAAAGGGAGAAATAGAATACTATATTCTTCATCCTCAAACTCTGCTTCTGCCTCTCAACTATTCACACCTCCTACTTCGACTTAAATCTGGTGAGTTTCCATCTCACCACAGTGCTCTAGGATAGCACTTATTACTAAAACCAGCTAGTTATTGGTAAACTTTCAGGCCTGAAAACTCAAACAAATGGACAGCAGCAACAACAACAAAAAAACCCACTTAAACAAATAAAAATGGCTTTCTCTACTTTATATTATAAAAAGAGTTGATTTTTTCTTCTTCTGAATTTGTTATGCTTGAAACCAAACAGAGTCTTCAGGATTCCTCATTTTAGTATTATAGGTGGTTTGTACCAGATCAAACTCTAGCCTAAAGGGGAAGACAGACGCCAGGCTCTAAAAGGATTTTTGCTCATTCTTGAGTGGTCCTTTACCTCTAATTTGAAGACGTAAGAGTAGATCTCTTTGCACAACCTTGCACTATCAATAGCATGCTGTGCATGTTTTGAAGGGCGTGTCCCAGTCATCTCCTCTAAACGTATTCTCATGGATCCAAGAGCTCTCTCAAAATACAATGGATGTTCCTGAGCTACTGCATGCAATCAGTGGGCTTCTTCAAATCACTCTTGGAAAACACTTCAAGAAAGAATAAAAGTGTGTATTTGTAAAAGAAGTTTTTAGGGGTAAAATAGGCACGTTTAGGAAGTTTTAGGAATTAGGGGGCCCATGGGGGAAGACCACAGGGCTGCAAAGCTGGGAGCTGCAGAAGGTATACATTCACAGAATAAGGGAGCTGCAGAGGTATACATTCACAGAATAATGGAAAGGAAGCCACTCATTCAGAGAGGGAAGAGGATGGCCCAAGGGAATAGAAAAACAAAAGGGAGAAAAAGAGGGGAACCCCACATGGGGTTTGAGCTCAGAAGCCACTATAGTGGCCAATCAGAGGGGATATTAGGACACAAGGACCTGCAGCCTTTATAAACCTCAGAAAAGAGGGAATTGGTGGGACTCTCTCCCCTTCCCCACATGGGAGTCTGTGCTTGTTTCTCAATAAGTGTCCACCTTTTCCTGTACCACCTCTTTCTTGTCCATGGCTTCATCCTTCAAATCCACCTGGACAAGAACCCCGGAAGCCACCTTTGCATCCTGCCCCCGGGGAACACCACATGCTCCAGTTCAATTTTCGTGTTTCAATAGCTCTTCATTGTACCCTGTGCCAAGCAGAGCTCTTTTGATTGGGTTCAAGTTCTTTCTATATGGCATTGCCTTGCCACTCATTTCCTCTTTATAGACTAATTTTGACTGGTTCCCAAGAAGATTGGTGAAACAAGCCTGGTTCTGGTTCTGGCTGCAGTGTGTCCCCTCTCTGCTCCATTGCCCAGGAGTCACAGTTGCATACAGCATAGTCTGTACAGGATGCTCGCATATACACTAGCCGTGTGCACAGCAGCATGGCTGCTGCTGTCCTTGCTCCTGGCGAGAACTTCTATCTAAGAAAAAATTATTCAGAAGCTACAGATGCTAATCAAAGAGGGAATTCAGCTTTACTTGGTGCTGAAAACAGGCAGTACTGATATTTTAAAAATCACATCTAACTTATCCTCATGTAGAAAAAAAAAAAGTTCTGTTTGTAGTTGTCTCAAAATAAAAAGGGGATCAAATGCCAGCTTGTTTATGAAGAGAAAGTACTGTAATTAAAAGTGAATATTAAAATCCTCATACTAGTTAGGAATATATGATCACAGGAATATTTTGGCTTCCAGTATCACTAAACTTCATTTATCTTCATAGAGAAACTTTGTACCAATAATAATTGAACCCTTAATTCTCTAAGTGAATCTTAAAAAAGAGGAAGGTAATGAGAGACCAGCAAGCTCTCTGAGCCACTAGCCATTGGGTGAGGGGTGGGGACCAGGGGCACTATGGACCAGCACGCCTCTGCTCTGTTGGACAGTAGAGCTACGGGAGGAAGCCTTTTAAGAAGACTGAGCCCTTGTCATAAAACAAGACTTACAGGCGCATATGTAGCTTGATTGAATGGCTTTTTGAAACAATAAGATCTAGACTAATGCTATCCAATCCTGTATAATAAAAGCTTAGGTGGACTCATGTCCTCAGGCGACACCCTGGAGTGATGTCATCACAAGATGGCTTCACACACAGTGGAGGCAGGGACTGGTGGCCACTCCATGAGGTGAGGCCTGGGGGGTCCCACGGCTCTGCGCGACATGGAGGAGGCTAGTGCCGCCACCTCGCATGGAATAGGCGGGTCCCGGCAGAAGAGGTGGGTCACAGCAGGGGAGGGCAGTTGTGGATATAGATTTATGAGGAGGTAAGACTGTTGGATTTTTTGGGTAAATTTCAAAGGGCTTTTGAGTGGCAGGCTTTTTTTTCCAGCTAAGTGCACTGAGTAACAAAAATTACCCTTTGAAACTGCTCTACTCAACAACACCCTCCTCACACTCTAGAAGCCACTACACGCAGGAGAGACCTGCTGTGGAGGCTTCGCCTGCCTACATTTACATTGGAAAACCATCGCTGAAGGTTTGTGAGCAGACCTGGAGAGACACTGCCTGTTCTGCATGGGGTGATGCCAGGAAATCTTCCTGCCCAATTGGGGAGTCCTGGTCAGAGCAGATCGCCTTTACATGCACAATCAAAGCCAGGTCAAATGTGTTCCAGAACAGATCGAGAAATGCGAAGCCAAATATGAAAAACCATTGTGAGGCTGTGAGAGAATTTGATTCTGCTGCTAAACAGCACATGGTTGGGGGAGGGGTTGCCTATACAGTGGGGCCTTGACTCATGAGTTTAATTCGTTCGAGACCGAGCTCCTTAAGGAGCTCGTTAACTCAAATTACTCTATCAACTCAATGCAAAAAATCGGCAGAGAGACAGCTGGTATCTCAAGCTGCTAAACAGCACATGGTTGGGGGAGGGGTTGCCTATATATTTGTTGGGTGCATTTTAAAAGCAAATACTGCCAATAATGATTTCACGTATGCCATGGTATTCCCCACCTACAACAAGGGGCCAGTTAACATAAGCATTTGGTATTGTCTGGATTGGTTGCAATGAGGTGCAATCCAATTTCTGGGATATTAACTGGCAACAACTCAATTATCCCTTTACCTCCTTTAATTCATTTTCTTAATTTCCTTTTTATTTTTCTGCTGTGATTTGAGGTCCTGAGTTTTCTCCTAGATACCATATGCTTCCAAATTCACTTCATTCTACATCCTTGTTTTGTTTTTATTTTTAAGTCATAACTTTATTTGTGTGCATGAAGTGGCTCTTTTGGTGAGAGTTGCAGCACTTGATTCTTAGGTAGAACACTCTGATTTCCTATTTTATCTAGACCTTGGTTGGTGTGTCATGTAAAACTAAATAGAAGGAACATAATATGTTCAAAATACAAGATGCTACAGCCCCAGGGACACTTTGCAGAGTGTGTCCTGAAGAAGGGTATTTTATTTTATTGAAAAAATTCTTTTACTCTAAGAATAAGTTGATCTGGGATAGATGAGCTCATCAACCTGGCATCTACCTTTCTTAACAGCTGGGAGACCCTGGCAGGCTTCCTCTGGATCATTAGAATTATTTAAATATTCAAGGATGCCAGGGCCCGTGTGCTTCTCCACCCCTGGGCTAATAAGCTGATATTTTGGACCGCTGCTACTCTTTTGATAGTAGGATTTAAAATTTTACAACATTGTAAATGCAGAGAGAAAGAGAATAATTTATAATAGAAAAAGAAAGCTTTAAGTACACAGAAACAAATGTCAAAGACTAGAAAAGAAAGGGAATAACCTCAAAACAGTATTTAGAGTATTTACTTATTTTTAATGTGTATAATATTGTTAATCATTTAAAAAAATATTTGGAATCATTCTAAGGAGTGAGCTTTATTTTCTACATATATTTTAGGTTTTTAAAAACATCCTCTACAATAAGAATATATTTTGTAATCAGGAAAATGAAATATTAAGTAAGGCATTAGATCTATCAAACTTGTGTTAGGTTTGGCAATCTACGTTAGTACTATTCCTCACCCATGCATGATATTGGGGGCAGGAAGTGCTAAGACTAATCATGATTAGATGACCTGGGTCAAGTCATTTAAACATCCTGAACCAGAGATACATCATCTCAAGTCACCCAAAGCTGTCCTGTCCCCAAAGTAGACACATGTGGCCAGGGGACATTTGAAGTGTGGCTAGTCTGAATAGAGATGTGTTGCAAATGTCCCCTTTACTCATCTTCCCACGCTCCCTTGGGTTAGAATCTTCTTATCACTTCTTTCTTTCTTTCTTTTTTAAAATAATTACTTATTGTTGAAAGTATTACATATGTCCTGTTCCCTCCCCCCCTCCATTGATTCCCTCTAGGCACCCTCCCCCCAAGCCCCAGGTCCTCAGCACCCTATTGTCTGTGTCCATGAGTTATGCAGATATGCATACAAGGTTTTTGGTTGATTACCTCTCACCTACCCATCTTCCCCCGACTTCCCTCCAAGATTCCACACTCTGTTCCATGCTTCATGTCTCTGGATCCACTCCGTTCATCTGTTTATTTTGTTACTTAGATTCCACATATGAGTGAGATCATGTGATACCTGTCTTTCTATGACTGACTTATTTCACTTAGCATGATACTCTCCAGGTCCCTCCATGCTGTCTCAAAGGGTAAGAGATTCCTCTTTTTTTACTGCTGCCCAGTATTCCATGGTATACATGTACCACCACAGCTTTTTTATCCACACATCTACTGATGGGCACTGTTTCCAGATCTTAGCTATTGTAAATGTGCTGCTATGAACATAGGGGTGCATACATTATTCTTTCTGGGTGCTTCAGGTTTCTTAGGATATATTCCTAGAAGTGGAATCCTGAGATCAAATGGCAGTTCCACATTTAATTTTTTGAGGAAGCTCCATACTATTTTCCATAGTGTTTGCACATGTCTGCATTCCCACCAGCAGTACACTAGGGTTCCCTTTTCTCCACATCCTCCCCAGCACTTGTCATTTGTTGATTTGTTGATGGTAGCCATTCTGACAGGTGTGAGATGGTACCTCATTGTCATTTTGATTTGTATCTCTCAGATGATTAATGACTTTGAGCACTTTTTCATATGCTTTTTGGCCTTCTGTATATCCACTTTAGAAAAGTTTCTATTCAGTTTCCATTTTTTTGATTGGATTGTTTATCTTCCTTTTGTTAAGATATATGAGTTCCCTATAAATTTTGGAGATTAAACCCTTGTTGGATATTACATTGGCAAATATGTTCTCCAATGCAGTGAGCTTTCTTGTTGTTGTTTTTTTTAATTAAATCTTTATTGTTCAGATTATTACATTTGTTCCTCTTTTTTTCCTCCATAGCTCCCCTCCATCCAGTTCCCAGCCAACCCTTTGCCCTCACTCCCCACCCACTGTCCTCTTTCATAGGTGCACGATTTTTGTCCAGTCTCTTCCCGCATCCCCCACACCCCTTTCCCCCACAAGAATAGTCAGTCCACTCCCTTTCTATGCCCCTGATTCTATTATAATCGCCAGTTCATTCTGTTCATCAGATTATTTATTCACTTGATTTTTAGATTCCCTTGTTGATAGATGTGTATTTGTTGTTCATAATTTGTATCTTTACCTTTTCAAAAGACCCCGAATAGCTGCAGCAATTTTGAGAAAGAAAAACAAAGTTGGAGAAATCACAATACCAGATTTCAAGTTATACTACAAAGCCACCATAATCAAAACAACCTGGTACTAGCACAAGAGCAGACATATAGATCAATGGAACAGAACAGAGGACCCAGAAATCAACCCTGGCCATTACGCTAAATTAATATTTGACAAAAGAGGGAAGATCATACAATGGAGTCAAGACAGTCTCTTCAATAAATGGTGTTGGGAAAATTGGACAGATACATGCAAAAAAAAAGAAACTAGATCATTTCTTTTTTAATCAGGATTCTACCACTTCTTGGCTATGTAATTTTGAAATCATTGCCTTTCCTATCTGGATAAGATTGCTATGGGAAAGAATGACATAATGTGTGTACTTCACCTAACACAGTGCTTGGTATGTTGTGGTGTTCAACAAATATTATCTCCTGTTCCTTTTTGATGAGGGTTTCCCAATGGAAGGAATTAACTCCCTGTCAACATAAGAGATGTCCAAACCTGTGTAGAATTTTTATGAGTTTGTTTGAGACAAACTGATGACAATTTCTGGGAAGGAAGATCTCAAATGCTCTAGAAAAATAACTGCTTTGCAGTGTTTTTTTGTTTGTTTGTTTGTTTAGTTATTTATTTATATTTTTTATGCAGTTGAAATTAGGAAGATTACATGAAGGTTGGAAAAAGCAAAGTTATGTGCTTAACAAAATTATGTGCTTTCTTGAGGGTGGTTACACTTATTTTAAACTTGTGTTAATTTAGTTGCACAAAAACAATGGACAGGGCTGGCTTAAAAAGCTTTTACTGAAGAAGTTACAGGGCTGTGGCAGGGCTACCCACCATGATCTGCCCAGTTAGGAATTTATTATCAGATCACCCTGTGAGGTTACTATCCAGGGAAACTCTTTTTCATCCAAACTCCCTTAGCATTTTATTTGTACTTCTCTTAAGGCTTTTAGATTCCATGTTAATTTTATTTGCTAATGTGCAATTTGCATCTCACTTAAATGTGGCAGAAATTGCTAGTTTCCTATTCCACATCTATTCTCCCCCACTCCCTTCTTAGTAATAGCACCCCACATTATTCAGGAATTAGTGTTTCCACCTCAGGGATAAGCAAAAGCTGTAACTGGTCATTTGACTAAGTTCTGTCCAAAGACTCATGCACAGAAACATTGTGAGAGACATCTGGGAATCTTCATTAGAGCTGGGAGGCATGCCATTCTCTGTCACTCTTCATCTGTGCTGCCCGGGGTGCAGGTAAGAGCTGAAGTACACTAGCCATTTTGGGCCAGGAAATGACTTGAGATCTATTTTGGGTAAAACACAATTATTTTGATTTTGTTCATATGCAGATGAATTTATCTTAGTTGACAGATCCATTAGACTCTGTTGCAGGGAAATTCTTGGTGTAACTCACCTTGTAGATTTAACAGCAGTGTTTCTCTAATCATCTGTGAAGTATCCGCTTTCCCCACCCCAATCAATTAGGGGCAGGCACTTTTGTAAAATAAACTAAAAATTAATTATCAGAATAATGAAATAAATAAAACATACAAAATGCAACCCCCAATTCTTCATTATTCAATTTAATTGATAAAATTATAGTTTAATAAATATAATTAGAAAAACAGATAAGAAAAAATTAACTATATACAGTGTTCTTTAAAAGTGTGCAGATAAAATGATATATAGGGAATTGCTTTTATATTCCTATCTTTTGGTCATTCTGCAATATAATTAAACAGAAGGTAATGAATAAAATACTGACTCCATATATTAAACTCCTGTTTGCTCACTTTGACTGGACACTGTGTATATCAATATTTAAAGTTTTCAACATGAAAACTTTATGAAAAATCTTGCTTGTTAATTTATTCACTCTATATTGGATGGGTCACATTGCGGTTTCTGGGGATAATGGAAAGAAGATTGTTGATGGGAATGAAAGAAGGCCTTTAAAGTATATTCCACTTCAATTTCCACTCTATTTATAAGGGCAGCTTTGCTGCTTACTGCTTCTTGGTGTAGTTAAAAACACGGGCTCTGGAATCGATCATACCTTTGTATACTGTTTACTGATACCATGTATTGGGTTATTTAAGTTATGTGTCTCATTTTCCTTGTGAGTAAAATGGGGCTTATAACCTTCATAGGGCTGTTGTGAGGACTAAATTACTATGTACAAAGGGTTCCATTAGTGCTCCCAAAGGGTTACTACCATTTAACAGAGGCTGCAGGCAGGAAACCACATCTGATATTCTTAAAGAAGAGGGTGGGCAGGAGCCAGAAGCAGTTCATTGATGAAGCACTTCCGCGTGTCGCCACACGGCGGTGGAGCAGGGAAAGCCTCCCCTCCTGCGGCCTCCTGTGTGCTGGCCGACCATGGCAGGACCCTGCTCGGGTCAGATGTTCCTCAGTGAAGACCCTAGGGGGCCTGCGGTGTCTGCAGATCATGGCCGAGATGGCCCTTGCCCCAGAGCCCTTGGCCTGGACCATCTCCAGACGCCTGTCCAGCTCCAATTTGCTGCACTCACCAGGAAGCCTTCTGGTTTTACTTTGGTTTGCTCTTGGCTGAGGTTTCACCATGATGACCAATTTTATCAGGACTTCACGCCTCCTGTTTACATGGTCACTGAGTTCTTGGACAGTTGGTGCTGAGAGACTAAACTTTGGAGCCCTGACGAGTGTTGGTGAATTTCTAATTTTCTCTTCCAACCTGGACGATGCTCTCCTATTCCTCAGGTGTCTGCTTCTCCCCGGTCTCTGGCTCCTCAGAGAGCATGTCACCAGCTGGGTCTGAGTCTGAACGCCCCTCCACGGTCTCTTCTCCCCACTCCATTCAAGGCGCACCTGACTGTCCTCAGGCTCTGCTCTCTTGGTGAGTAGTGGTAAAGGATCGTCCAGCTAAATACAAGTTCCTCCAGATTTGCCCTGTCTGCCTAATAAGAAGCCCCTTTCTCCCTGAGGATACTTGAAATTTGGAAACCTCTGGCAAATGTGTGGATTGTGTTTTTGGGAGAAGGGTGAAGGCTACAAACCAGTATCTGTAGACCATGCATGCCAGCCGAGAATTACCCAGGGCCTGACATTCATGGAATTGTGATAAAGTCTTCTCTGAATGTGGGTGGTCACACGGTGGCTGGATCTGAGGTTTCTTCACTCATGGAGCACCTGCAGCTCCTAAGGCCCACTTGGCCCAGCCTCGGCTGGTGGTCCAGGCCTGGTTGTGTTGCCTCTGGCCTCTGTCTAGCACCCATCTCATACGTGATTATGTTCTGATGACCTTGACCTGTATCTATAGACCATGGGAACAATCTTCTGCTTAACTCAGTCCCCAAACTTGGCCACTTCCATGAAATACCTGTCAGCTAGGTTCATCTAGGTCCTCCAGATTTCAACTTAGTGAAGATACTTCTCATTCATATGGTGGTTTTCAATTTATAAATACATAACATATATTTGAACCAAATGTGGTTAAAATTCAACTTTTTATTTAGGGATGAGGAAGCTGAGACTTTGAGAGGCTGTATGATTTACCTAAGCCCATACAGATAGTAAATGGCAAGGCCAGAACAAAATTCATGTTTCTAGTAATAATAGCTAAAATATATTGAGCAGAGAAAACAGACTACATATATTGTAGTCTTATAAGCTAGACCTACATTGCAGTGAAGATCACTGTGGCTTACAAGCTTGAGTACAGACAGTCCTCAGGTTATGTCGGACTCGACGTATGTCGTTTGGTGGTTACGTCGCCATCTCCCATCCTATCTAATAATAGAGAAACATGGTAATTAGCCGTACCCTTCCCATTAGCTAATCAGGGCTATATGCAAATGAACTGCCAACTAAGATGGCGGCCGGCAGCCAGGTAGCTTGAAGCAAACAGGCTTGCTTGCTTCAGTGATGGAGGAAGCCAACGTTCCCCGCTTGCTGCTGCCGGCCTCTGAGCTGCTCTCTAAGAAACAATGTTACAAATATAGAAACTAAACAAAACCCCAGAAGCCTGCTTTCAGCAGTCAGAGCTGGAGTGAGCAGGACCGAAACATTGTTACAATTATAGAACCCAAACAAACCCTAGATGCCTGCTTTCAGCAGCCAAGGTCTCACAGCTAAAGCCGGCTCTCAGCTCCAGTGACAGCCATAGAAGGTAAATAAATCCCAGAATAAAAAAAAAAAGGAAAAAAGAAGAGGTTGGGAGGAGCTTCAGTCACCCGCCAGCCTGAAAACGGCCTTCAGCCCCTCATCCAGGCTGGCCAGGCACCCAAGCGGGACCCCCACCCTGATCCAGGACACCATTCAGGGCAAACCAGCTGGCCCCCAACCATGCACCAGGCCTCTATCCTATATAGTAAAAATCATTTTGCATGGCATTTTTTTCTTAAAGACTCTGAAATCACTTTATATATATTAAGAAAATTCACATTATTTGAGTGAGAGACAATAATGGCACGTGTAAGTGGCAGTTCTTCAAAAGGAAAACAGGGTACCACAAAAGGCATCTAATGGTCATTACCATAAATCAAGTTAAAGCCTCTTAGAGTGTACCTGTACCTGTTTGTGAATAGCTTTCATTACATTGGCCCAAAATGAACAAGACTGTATGATTTTCCTTTTATGGTTTGTTTCTAAAAATGTTACATCTCCTACAAGAAAATGTTAGTTTTACTTAACAGCAGTAAAGTAAATCAGCTCTTTCTTACATGTTTGTGTTTCCAGCCAACTCAGACAGTAATGCCTGGACAAGTCATGCGGGTTACAACAGGTGCTCCAATCCCCTGCGGTGCTGATGCTGTAGTACAAGTAGAAGATACCGAACTTATCAGGGAGTCTGATGATGTACGTTATCACCAGGTCTTATCATTACATTCCCGTGGCAGTATATTAAGTCATATCCATTTTCTGGAATGTTTATGAGAATAGCCCAGTGTCTTTTGGTTATGTTAGGATCTTACAATGTAGTGTATGAGTCTACACTAAATAATGAATTGCCTTAGGCTTGAAAATCTCTTGTTATAGGAGACATTTTTATGATTACAGACAGTCCTCGGGTTACGTCGGACTCAACGTACGTCATTTCGTGGTTACGTCACCATCTCCCATTTATTTTTTTTTTAAAAGTTCTGTCATTCGATGTATGTACATATGTGCTTTATGTTTTTTATTATTTATTTAACACAAGTAAAGGTCAAGAATTGTTATCTTTCTTTTAAATGTTTTTGACTGTTTCACTTCATTACTGCTGTGTGTGTGCTCCATGTGAGTGACGTAGGTGCTTATGTAGGTGGGTTCCGACTCACGGGGAAAATCGTGTTACTTTGCGCCGTAGGAATGGATCTCCGACGTGAACTGAGGACCTATTGTACTTTGTCCAAATTTGAACAGTTAATGGCATGGGGCTGGGTTCAAGCTCTTGCTGGTAGCTGTAGAGAGTCTACCATTGTATTCTTGGATTCTGTGCCTCAGTGTATCTCCTGACACCTGGTCATGTGCTCTGAGCTTCCTCCAGTCCCCACCATAGCTCTGTAAAGGAAGCAGAGTAGAATCTGTTCTTGAAATTTTATACATCACGTAATCTAAGGTCAGAAAAGATGGCTATGAGGGAGCAAGCTGGAAGTCACCCCTATGGACCCTGGAAAGCAGACTCCAGGGCTCTTGTTATTTTGAGGAATAGAGCATGGTAAGTGGGTGAGTCTCTGTATACGATGCTGGCTGGTCAGACAACTTTCGGATGTCTAGGGGCCCTGTTCTCTTACTGGCATGTAACTCCCTTTAACATCAATCCTGGTAACAGAGTAATCAGCATGAAGCACTTTGGCTCTTAGTGTCTTTCCCATAAATGGCAAAAAAGGAATATGGAAACTCATAAATGTTCTTTTTACTGCTTTCCAAATGATATAAGAACCATCCAGTATGTAAGAAGTACATCTATTTTCCTTTTCTTTGCTCTTTGCAATTACAGTTTTCACTCTGAATGCCCACTGGCTGATGCACAGGAAATTTGGAGATGTAATATTTGTCAGTTGGGTTGGGCTTGGCTTACTTGCCCAGCTCAGGATCTGTATCAGGGACTCACAATTTATGAGTTGATTCTGCTCAGCAGAACCTAAGGCACATCCTTGGGAGAACTGTAGCTTGATGCTGCCATCTACTGGGCATCTGGAGAAGAAGCTTTCTTGTGTATTAGAAAATGCTGTAAATGTAATTATTTGACAGACCTAGAAAAACACACACACACACACACACACACACACACACACACACACACACACACTAATGTTTGAAGCTGAAGAAGTAAACTTGAGGATATTATTTCAAAATCAAATGACTGTAAATAAAAGAAATGAGATTATGCTGTATTTTCTTTTCAACATTGCTACACTTGCTGTTAGAAGTTTTGGACTGAAATCAAATATCTGCTGTAAAACTGAATCAGACTGAAGTTGAGCATTACCTCCTGCAGATGTGCAACTTTCTTTCTAGCTCAAACCAATTTACAAATAAGAAAGGCAGTAGGGACAACTTTTCCCATGATTCAGCAAAGATTACAGTGAAAGGGAATTCCTGAGATGAAATGGTATTTGTAATTTCCAAGAATGACTGAAAAAACATTGTACTTACTAACTTACTAGAATTCATGATTTTACTAGAACATGCACCTCCTAAGTCTGCAGATTTCAGAATTAGGAACTTAACTATTTTCCAAGACACCAAGAATGGCAAGCACTTGGGTGCCCTTGTGTTTTCAGGCTCAAACCTCAGATAACTGAAAACCAAGGTAACCAGAATTTTAATTTTTTAAATATTTTTTAAAAAGTGGAATAAAACCATAAAAACTTTAAAATGATCCATGAACTCAACATTGTAAAGATGATTATTCTGTCCCTAAATTCAGTTAAGTTCTAATCAAAATCCCAATAAGGTGACCCTACAATGTATATAGAAGAACAAAATACCTAAAATTAACTTTAAAAAATGTTGAAGAACAACCATTTTACATAGAATTACTTATTATAAAACTATAGTATCAAGATACTATGTATTGGTTATAAAGTAAGCAGATGAAAGTAAAGGGAATGAAGGACAGAGTAGAGAATCCAGAAATATAAAAATTTGATGTGACAAAAAATATTTCAAATAAATGATGTTTTCCAAAAATGATTCTGTGGTGATTGGTTAACTGACAAAAAATAAAATAAAATAAAATAAAATAAAAGAATCTGCCTTCTTCATACCCAACAACAAATTAAATGTGGATTACATGTGAACAGTAAACCACTAAATTTTATTTAAAAAATACAGAATACTTTTACAACCTTATAGTAAGCAATGGTATCTTAATGCCTAAACCATAAATAACTTTAAGAAGATTATTAATTTTGCCCATGTTAATATTAAAATCTCTACACAAGATAAAAGACCATAATCAAACTAATAACAGCAGAAACAGAGAGATTTGCAGCATATAAACAAAGTGCTCATGTCTATAACAGGTGAATTCCTCCAAATCAATATAAAAAAGACAAAGTTCAAAAAAATGGCCCTATCAGCGCAGTGGTTGAGTATTGACCTCTGAACCAGGAGGTCACAGTTTGGTTCCCAGTCAGGGCACATGCCCTGGTTGTGGGCTCGATCCCCAGTGCGGGGTGTGCAGGAGGCAGCCAATCAATGATTCTCTCTTATCATTGACTAGAGGCCCGGTGCAGGGGGGTGAAGGTGGGGGAGGGGGCGTCCTTCATCCTGGCCTGCACCCTCTCGCAATCTGGGACCCCCCGGGGGATGTCCAACTGCTGTTTAGGGAGCTGGCATAAACTGGCAGTCGGACATCCCCCGAGAGATGTAGCAGTGCACTTTAGGGATCTGGCATAAACCGGCAGTCGGACATCCCCCGAGAGATGTAGCAGTGCACCAAGTGGTAGGCAGCCAGGGAGGAGCCCAAGCTGGGGCCGGGCACTGTGCCGCTGGTGCTCATCTCGGAGTGCTGTGCCTGCTGCCGCTTGGTAGTGCTGCTGTGGAGTTGGGAGAAGCTCACACTGCTGCAGCTGCGCTCACCAGCTATGAGCCTGGTTTCTGGCTGAGTGGCATTCCCCATGTGGGAGTGCACTGACCACCAGGGGGCAGCTCCTGCATTGAACATCTGCCCCCTGGTGGTCAGTGTGTGTCATAACAGCTGGTTGACCAGTTGTTCGGTCATAACGGTCACTTAGATTTTTATATATATAGATAGATGTTTCTCTCTCAACCTCTCCCTTCCTCTCAGAAATCAATAAAAATATGTTAAAAAAAGTAAATGAAGAGTACAAATAGGATATTGAAAAGATGCTTAGTCTCCCAAATAATCAGAAATTCAGATAAAAATAACTTTTTGCAAATATTTTTTACTAATAAAGTATGCAATTGAGATGCACTATTTGACTATGGAAAACATTTTTATTGTATTTTCGCAGCTTATATTTAAAAATTAATTAGATACTTGGCTTCAAAAATAATTATAAGTGCTATTTTTTCTGCTTGGCATTCTTAACGTAAAAACATTCAAACTTGTAAAGAATTTTTGTGAGTTTATTTGACCCAAACTGTTGACAATTTCCGGGAAGCAGAATCTCAATGGATTGCGATAATGCTCCAGAGAATGGCAGTTCTTCACTTTGTTTTATACATTACAATCAAAGGAGGAGATGTAAATTGGTTACATGAAATCCACTGGTAATAGGTTAGAGAGGCGGGAGAAAGCAAAGCAGGGAAACCTCTGGGATTGGATAAAAAGTAAAATGGTGGATACTTCTTTTACTTAAGTGGGTACAGGATAGTTAACAATCAACAATTAACAGTAACAATGATAACAGTAACAATGAAGTAATCTGTCCTGCCACCGGGGTATCCAGAAAAAAGGGAAGTTACAAATTACCCTGACATTTAAAGGATATGTTATCATAGATGCAAAAAGACAGATAGGTTCAGTTAAAGTAAAGATTGCCCTTGTCAGGGAAGATACCGGCATAGTACATGACTATCCTCCAATACTGTTTTTAGTTAAAGTTTTAATTTCAAACCATCCTTTGTGGTTACTTTAGGTCTTCGAGTTTGTAAGACAGACCACCATGCAAGCCTTCCCTGAGCTTGTCAGGTTAGCATATGGCCCCTTTCGTCCACAGTATTAAGTTAAATGTCAGCTTTCTAAGTAAGCGTTCCTTAACTGCCAGCAAATAATGGGCCTCTTTTTGGAATTTTCCAGTTGCTCACTGCTTTTATAGCATTGAAGACAGCTATCTGTAATTAAATATTTATTTATGTAATATTTTTCCTTCTCTCAGGCATATTTGTTTTTTTTTCTTTTCCTGTCCATCAGATTTTTTTATTCACTTGATTTTTAGATTCACTTGTTGATAGATATGTATTTGTTGTTCATAATTTTTATCTTTACCTTTTTCTTCTTCTTC
>NW_005359195.1:1100996-1110549 GCF_000412655.1 Myotis brandtii
GAGGCAGCAATTTCAGGTGTTTACCTATGCCGCCATCTTGATTTCTCTCCAGACATATTTGTTTTTCGTGCCTGGCAAAAACTAGATATTTAATAATTATATTTTAAATAAATAAATGGCCTTTTGGTGTATGTCCAGGGATCAGTATAAATAATAAGTTCCTCATCCATATCTATTAACAATTCAAGTGTCTGTGCCAAATTCCTATTCACTAGTTCGGTTATGTTCATTGCAGTCCTAAATATATACTGAGATGGGAAAAGGATTCTTCCAAATTCAGAGAATTACAATCAGAAGTGTTAAAAAATCAAGGGTTTTTGGGTAACCAAAAGTTCAATGAACTGAAGCATCCCATTCTCTGGGTAATTTGGTTTTCACGATTGTTAAGCGGATACTCTTCCCAGTCTCAATAAAACAATATCTCAGCCTCAGTTGACAAACCAGTGTTAGACTGCTGTCAGCTTCCAGCAGGAACTACTTGTGTCTTCACTTCTCTGTGGTGCCTTTCTCCCGGGTCCATCATCTGTCATGGAGAATCCTTACTATTTGAGGAAGAGATGTCATTTGAGACAGCATTCGGAGACCCTCTGAAAATCTACAGTACACCAAAAAGACACACCTCCATGTGTTAAATTTAACCAGTGCAATCAGCTATCTTAATCAGAGGCAGTGTGGTAAGCTGCCGAAAGATAAGCTTTATCCTTCTGCAAGATTTGTGTCTTGGTACTCAGGGCAGCAGGGCCATCGACTCTGGTCATGCCCGGGTGTGTGTTTTAAGGTTTCTGATCACTCTGAGTCTGTCTGTGTGACACTTCTCATTCAGCTTCTGTGTGCACTGCCACTGGGAACTGAATGTACATTGAGAGTTTCAGAGCAACGTTTACTTCTGCTCTTTGAAGAGCATGACAGGGGCATTTGAAACTTCAGGAACAGTGAGGCCCAGAAACCCTTTCACTTAATTCCAAAGCTCATTCTAATATTAGTCTGTTTTCTATTTGAATTTTAGATATTTATTGAAGTGAGTTGGTTGGGGTGTTTTCTGACTCAGACAGGAAAAATAAAGTGGAGTTACTGTCTAAATAAATTTTGCTACTTGAACAGCCATCGTGTTTTGACATTTGAAATCCCTTCAAGGAACATACTTGACCCTGTTGATGTGGTGCTATATCACCTGAGTTTCCAGAACTTAAAGTACACCAAATAGCTTGTCCACAAAGTCTGAGGTCAAGAGGAGGTTAGGCTATGACTTTATACATTTGTGAAGACATTGCCTAAGAGAATAATAATTTAAAAAAATGATGCAGGCAGAGCAAAATAGTGTTTCATAGTATTTTTGTTTGTTCACTCATTTTTTTTTCTGAAGGGAATAAACCCATTTGTCCTAAATGTTCTAAGGTGGTTGTCTATTAAGACTCAGTTGCTCCTCCAGTGCAGTTTAGGTGATTGGGGTTTGGTCACATATCACTGCCTTCTCTTCTAACAGCTTAGCAAATGCTAGCAGTTCCCTCATCAGGACTCTATATTTTTTCCTGTACTATCTCCAGTCCTGTCATGTTTAATTTTATGTGTCAACTTAACTGGGACATGAGCTTTCCAGATACTTGGTTAAACATTATTCTGCGTATAAGTGTGATAGTATTCTTGGATGAGACTAACATTTGAATCAGTGGACTGAGTAAAGCAGATTGCCCTCCCCAATGTGGGTGGGCCTCACCTAATCCCTTGGAGGGCTGAATAGAACAAAAGGTAGAATAAGGAAGGACTTTATCTCCCTGCCTGTTTTTGAGCTGGGACATTGATCTTCTCCTGCTCTCAGACTAGAACATATACCATTGGCTGTCCTGGATCTGGGTCTTCGGACTTGGACTAGAACTACATATCAGCTCTCCTGGGCCTATAGCTTGCCAGTCTCCATAGTCATGTGAACCAATTTCTGTCTATCTATTTACTTTCTGTTTATCTACCCATCTAGCTAACTCTGTAAGTCCCTCATCAAGTAGTTGCTGGTCAGTGGAGAACCAAAGATAGCTATCAAAAGAGAGCCAGATCACCTATCCCTATCCTGTATAAGCAATGGGATTTTTATAAGCAATTTTTGAAGTTCTTGTTCTTGGAAACTCTCAGACTGGTGATTTCTGTTTTTATTCAAGTCTGACCTGCCCAAGACGAGCAAATGTCTTGTGACAAACACAAGGAGATCATCTTTGATCAAGGGAAATTAGGTGGGAGACACTTGGGCCTATCTCTTGACATGAGATAAAAGCATATCCACATTAGATAAAAGAAAGACCCACTTTAAATTATGATAATGTAAAATGATTTATAATCATGGATATTATAACAAACAACTGGGCAGGAAAAAAAAATAAAAATTCAAACTCACTTGTGGTGGGTTGTCTACAAGTGCAGACTATGCAGTTTGTCAGTGTATTTATAACAATGTCCAAAGGAGAGGATATTCTAAATCTGAACCCTGGATTAGACAGGAATAGGATAATGTCCAATAGACTGATGACTTTCCCTTTCCTTCATATTAATATAAGGGTAGATCACCACAGTGATTTTCAACCTTTTTTATCCTTTGGAATACATAAACTAATTACTAAAATTCTGTGGCACGCCAAAAAATGTATTTTTTTTTGTTGCCAATCTGACAAAATATAGGTATACTTTTAAAAAATAATTTCTTTCTTTCTTTCTTTTTTTTTAATTTGGTGCCCTTAGTTATATATTTTTTCTTATTTCTCTTGGTGAGTTCCAGCACATTTCTTCTCCTTCTTCTCCTTCTTCTCCTTCTCCTTCTCCTTCTCCTTCTCCTTCTCCTTCTCCTTCTCCTTCTCCTTCTCCTTCTCCTTCTCCTTCTCCTTCTCCTTCTCCTTCTCCTTCTCCTTCTCCTTCTCCTTCTCCTTCTCCTTCTCCTTCTCCTTCTCCTTCTCCTTCTCCTTCTCCTTCTCCTTCTCCTTCTCCTTCTCCTTCTCCTTCTCCTTCTCCTTCTCCTTCTCCTTCTCCTTCTCCTTCTCCTTCTCCTTCTCCTTCTCCTTCTCCTTCTCCTTCTCCTTCTCCTTCTCCTTCTCCTTCTCCTTCTCCTTCTCCTTCTCCTTCTCCTTCTCCTTCTCCTTCTCCTTCTCCTTCTCCTTCTCCTTCTCCTTCTCCTTCTCCTTCTCCTTCTCCTTCTCCTTCTCCTTCTCCTTCTCCTTCTCCTTCTCCTTCTCCTTCTCCTTCTCCTTCTCCTTCTCCTTCTCCTTCTCCTTCTCCTTCTCCTTCTCCTTCTCCTTCTCCTTCTCCTTCTCCTTCTCCTTCTCCTTCTCCTGTTTTTGTTTTTGTTTTTGTTTTGTTTTGTTAATACTCACCCGAGGATATTTTTCCATTGATTTTTAGTGATAGTGGAAGGGATGGGGAGAGACAGGGCCAGGGATTGGGCCTGCAACCAAGGTATATGTCCTTGACTGGAATCAAACCGGGACCCTTCAGTCCACAGGCCAATGGTCTCCACTGAGCCAAACCGACCAGGGCAAAAAATAGGTATAATTTTGATTCATTTACACTGGATGGCTATTCTTATGTTGGCTATTGCCATTTTTTAAAATTTGATAATCTAAGAGAAAGAGGTCAGTGCCCCTGACTGAATAGGTATTGCATATTTCAAAAATTCTTGTGGCAAACCAGTGTGTTTCAGCACACCAGTTGAAAATCGCTGGCTTAGTACATGCCACCTGCACCAAAATATGCATTTTTAAAGCATCGTTGCAGCTAGTTGTGTTATATGTCCAAGTGTTGGGCAATGGGACAGAAATGTGGGAAAATTCTGGGACAAACATTTAAAAGCAAGGTGGCCCATCTAACTCGTATTTTTCCCCTCTTCCCAACATCAGAAATGCAGGCTTGATGGTGGGAGTTGGAACAGCCATATTGTATTATTACAGGAAAGGTGTATATAGAGAAAGGTGTATGGATTTTTACACAAAAAGGTGTTATAGCAACAAGAGAGAAGGGGCCTGCATTCCTGATGCATATGGGGCTGCCATTTCAGCCCTAGACCACCTCCCTGGACTTTTGCATAATGGAGAAATCAAATAACTTTGAAGAACCACCATGATTTTGAATTTCTCTGCTCTCTGTTATAGTACATATCCAAACTAATACATGCAGATAATTTTTCATGAGGGTATCTTGTCTTACTGAAAATAGATACTAGGGCCTAGGAAGGTAGAATTGTATAAAGATTAATGATGTGGAAAACACATAATCAGTTTCAGCTCTATCACTTGTTTGATCTCTAAAGTTCAGCAAAGTACTAAATCTCTCTGAGCCTCAATTTATCTTATCTGTGAAATGGAGATAAGGTTCATGCCTAATTTACAGGTTTTATATAGGATCAAATGATACATGAGAAAACACCTTCATACATAGTAATCATCCAATTGATATTTGCTGTTATTACTAATTTTAAACTAATTTTTAATGACATTCAAACATGCATTGATATATAATTTTTGTCTAAGCACAGTATTGTCCTCTTTATATAGCCAATTTCTATTTTATTTAAAAGGTTAATAATCTAATATTTAAACCTATCATTTGTTAGTTTGGATAGTGTGAAACAGCTACATTATAGAACTTTCTGCAAAGATGAGGATCAGGCTGAGAACTGTCGTGCCTAATTTACAGGTTTTATATAAGATCAAATGATACATGAGAAAACACCTTCATACATACTAATCATCCAATTGATATTTGCTGTTATTACTACTTTTAAACTAATTTTTAATGACATTCAAACATGCATTGATATATAATTTTTGTCTAAGCACAGTATTGTCCTCTTTATATAGCCAATTTCTATTTTATTTAAAAGGTTAATAATCTAATATTTAAACCTATCATTTGTTAGTTTGGATAGTGTGAAACAGCTACATTATAGAACTTTCTGCAAAGATGAGGATCAGGCTGAGAACTAGGTGATTTTCCAAAGGTGAACCAATAATATTGTGATTAACACTGATATCCAAAATCTATATATATAAAAGCCTAAGTGACCATTCGACCGTTCGACTGGTAGACCGATCGATCAGTAGCTATGACGTGCACTGGCCGCCAGGGGGCAGATGTTCCCACCAGCAGGTTAGCTTGCTGCTGGGGTTCGGTCGATCAGGACTGGGCAAGATGGGCTGGGCATGCCCTGGAGCCCTCCCCGGCCCTGATCATGCACAGATTGTAAGAGGGCGCAGGCCTGGCTGAGGGACCCCACTGGCACATGAATCTGTGCACCAGGCCTCTAGTGTAATAATAATAATAATAATAATAATAATAAAAAAAGTAATATAAAAAAATATATTTTTATTGATTTCAGAGTGTAAGGGAGAGGGAGAGAGAGATAGAAACATCAATGATTAGAGAGAATCATTGATCAGCTGCCTCCTATATGCCCCCTACTGGGGATTGAACCTGCAACCCGAGCATGTGCCCTTGACTGGAATTGAACTTGGGACCCTTCAGTCCACAGGCCAATGCTCTATCCACTGAGCCAAACCGATCAGGGCTGTACTGTCTTTTTAATGTATCTCCAAAAATCTGCACTACAATTGCATAACATAGACATTATTATAGTCATTTTAAGGATGAGAGAAACCAAGGAAGTTTGTTATGTTCTTTGCTCCAATACACATAAGCATCAGGGATTAAATGATGAGGAATTCAAATTATTATTATCATTATTTTTTAAAATTTCAATCTATTTTCCATTTATTTATCTTGTCTCTTTGAACTACTGCCTAAGGAAGTATTCAATATGTATCCATGGTTTCCATTTAATATATTTAGTTAAATATACCTATTACCTACTTTTATGTTAATTAGAGATCTAGAGGTTGATTTAGGCTTACCATTTTACCTTATTTATTAAGTATGCCTAGTTTTGTTTTTAGTTTTGATGAGAATAAAATTATTTTAATTTGCAATTTTAGTAAAATGGAAAGTTTTCTCTTTTTTCTAGAAGATGGTAGGTTTCTTAGTTTTGAGGATATGGTAGCATATATTTAATGAGGCAGATAGTAGTCTAATGGTGAGCAGAAATATCAGCAAAATAGCAAGCTACTTCAAACCGTGGGCCTCAGTTTCCCTACTGACAAACTAATTTGGTTGGGACAGATCATCCTCAGCTACTCTAATTATAAGTATTATTTAAATGAAATCTCTCTGTGTTTTTTCCTCCCTCTCAGCTTCTCACTTTCCTTCCTTCTTTTTCTAAGTTAGTGATATTAAAATACTTATTTAGCTTTAATCACCCTGAGTGGCCCATATGTTTCTGTATAACATCAAAAGGGAGGATATGATCATTGCTGCTACAGAAGAATATTTGCAGTATTTATGTTATAAGCAAATGAATCTGACATTTATACCTCTGTGGCCTAAATTCTAAATCTTGTCTTATATGTGGAATATGAATGATGTGTAGAGTCTTTGAAAGCTCTTAAGAAGGTTTTCATAGTTGAACAAATCTCTTTGATCTTCTCAAACCTTGAAAGCTGCAAATATAGGATACATAGATATTTCTGAAGTTCTCAAAATTACATGTAACACAATTTTAGTCTAAGGATTTTAATATGATCCATGAGTGATGTGCAATATCAAGTGAATGTCATTTCACTGTTAATGCAATGCACTGAATCTATGAAATTAATCCTGTGAACATTTAGTTATTTTACAGAATTAGGAAAAAACTCTCCTTGCAAAGTGAACTTTTAAAAAAATGATACATGCAAATCTATGTCTAGACAATTCACTTCCATTTGAAAAATGGTTGTTTCCTTTTAATGCAATTATTTTAATACATTTAATAATTCAATATAAGTGTAATTCTATTTTGTTTATTTAATATTCCTCACATAGGGAATAAGAATTTACTGAGAAATGAAAAAATAAAAAAAAAAGAATTTATTGAGAACCAATCCTGAATAGAATCTTTTACAAAATTCTACATACATTTGTGAAGCAGGTGGAAAAGGGAAGAGATTGACAAAAATAATTTGTCAGCTCTGTTCTCCAAGTACTTATAAGAGGTCGAAGAGAAAAAAGAAACATGGCAAGCAAAATGGCAGAGAAACAATAAAAAGAAACATATAAATACTAGTAAGTGTAAAATAAACAGAAATATTCTACAAATGTAAATGAATTCATACTTATGTGTGATTTGAATATTCAAAAGATAATGGAAGAAAGAGAGGAAGAAAGAGAGAGAGAGGGAGAAAGAGAGAGGAACAGAGAGGAAGAGAGGAAGAAGAAAGAAGTGAGGCAGGAAGGCAGGTAGGAAGCGGGAGAGAAAGAGCATTCATACAGTCACTCATATCAAAGAGTCATACTATTATAGTCTGAGGTTGAGGGTGCTTCCCAGGGAAACATTTTAGAATGAACTCCTTGCCTAAAAATTATCCAAAGACTAAACTTGGTCAGTGAACAGTCCCTGCCTTTTAACATGTTTCTTTTTCCTTTCTTCTTCTTTCATTTCTTCATCTTTAGAGTAGATTTTATTTTCATGCTGAAATTCATAAATCTATTAATTCCAAATATCCTTAGAATATCCTTGTATATCCTTGTATATCCAAGCACTAAAAGCATTCTTGGTGTCCTGAAAAATATTTGGAGACAAGGTCAGTAAAGAATCTAACAGCTCCTTAAATTATGTTAAATAAATTACTTTATTGGTAATTCATTTTGGAGGTTAGTTTTCTATGAAAATCTATAGATGGCTGACACAGAATTATGTATTTGTTTCTGTAGATTGCTGCTTTTTTTTGGTTAGTGAGAGAATAAGGATAAGAACATTACCTGGTGTGTGTGTGTGTGTGTGTGTGTGTGTACACCTGGGGGATCAGTATGTGGATAGGCCTAGCTAGAATGTTGATCAAAGGGGAGAGGCCAGGGAAATCCTGAACTGATAGAAGCTGGTAAGCTCAATTTTGAAAGCCTGGTCATATTATTGCCTCACATATATATTTCTCTTTATTTGCCAACAATTTTGTATATCTTTCTAGGTTTTCAAGTTTCTATTTTGTGAATTTTAGTCGCTTTAGTAATAGCATTTTTCACATACTAGCAAGTTAGGATCAGGGAATTTAAGTTGGTTGAGAGAGGGCATTTGAATAGTAATTTTCTAGGTTAAACATACTTCTGAAAACAGTAAGAGGAACTAGTATTTTTAAGTTATTTTTTTATGTTTGTTACTTTTTAAAATTTAATCAGGCGTACAGATTTGGCTCCAAACCTAAACAGTGTTCCTTAGCTCCTGTCCTAGGAAAGATTTCAACAGAACTTTCCAGCATCTCTGCCTTCATATAAAACTGATCCCCATGGGCTAGGAATTAGAAGAAATAGCAGCAGACTGCACATTTTAAAAAAAAAATTATGCACAGTTAATGGTCACTCAGAGCTCCTGCCCATGCTGGGTTGAAAGCATGCGAAAGTGCTAAGGGCCACACTTGGTATGTGAGTTGTGGGTAAGGGAGGGCAGGCCATAGGGAGATTTCAGTTCTCCTCTTTGTATTGTCTGTACTATTGAGAGGCACAAGGAAGAACCATATGACAGAGATGATGTTACTACAACAGCTGGCCAGTCATTCTATGTTTTTATTCCCAACGTTTATGAACTAGGACTGCCTTTGAAAGCACTTGGTCAGTTGATTTTATTTTATTTTTTAAATAAAATGTCTATTTATTACTTGTTTCTGCCCTTATAATTTTCAGTTGATTGGGATATTTTTACATACAGAGAAGCTCTGAAGAGGTATTTCTACAACTGAGGAAAAAGAAAGGAGGAACAGTTAAATTAAATGAATGTTTAAATACTGCTTATGGTGCTCAACTCTAAGCATCTAAAAATTTTAAATATTTTCATGATAGACTGATCTTTTTTTCACTCTTTGTGAAGATGTGTAGTTTCCTGTGTACATGGCTTATTAACCCTGACAGAAGATGCCAGCACACTCTTATTTATAGCTGTTGTAGACAGGTTACCTGGGAGAAGGGAAAACGGCAATGGAAAAAGTAGGTAAAATATATTTTGAGGCCTAAATTTTGACATTTATATTACAGTGAAGTTTATTATTATTGACTATTGAGGTACAATTTACAAACAAGTATGCAGTTGAGCCTCGAACAGCACAGGGGTGAGGAGTACTGATCCCTGGCACACTCAGAAATCTGTGTAACTTTTGACTCTTCTAAAACTTAACTGAAGTTGACCCTTCATATCTGTGGGTTTCACATCCTTGGATTGAACCAACTGCAGACTGAAAACAATACTTGATCCAGGGATGTGGAGGGCCAACTGTACTAGTAGCCTACTGTTGACTGGAAGCTGTACTGATAACATAAACTGTCAATTAACACGTTATATGCATATTATACTGTATTTTTACAATAAAGTAAGCTAGAGAAAAGAAAATGTTATTATGAAAATTATAAGGAACCCCGGTCGGTTTGACCTATGAACTATTGAAGGTCAACGGTTCAATTCCAGGTCAGGGCACATGCCTGGGTTGCAGGCTTGGTCCCCAAT
>NW_005359195.1:1110766-1123686 GCF_000412655.1 Myotis brandtii
GTGAAGAGGAGTTTTATAGGGGGGTGGAGTCAGGGTAGGAGAGGGGACTGTGGGCCCTGCCGATTGGCCAGGCGCAAGTCGGTGTCTTGTTCCTGGGTGTGGCTAGCAGAGGCTTAGACTTCCGGGAAGAAGCTCCTTGCCAAGCACATGGCTGCCCCAAAATGGAGGACACAGGGTAAGATGGAGGGCGTAGTCCTCGCCCTTTCACCCTTCGTCTCTAAAATCAATAAAAATATTTTTAAAAATTGTAAGGAAGAGAAAATACACTTACTGTCTTGAAAAAAATCCATGTATAAGTGGACCCAGTTCAAATCAGTGTTTTTCAAGGGTCAACTTTGGTTTAATGATCTTTGACAAAGGTATATAACCTATAACACCACTAACAATAAAAATACAGAACATCTTGATTACCACAAAAGATGCCTTTGACCTTTTCCAGTCAACTTCCTTCACATCTCAGCTCCAAAGCAACCATTATAGATTAGATTTGCCTTTTTGAGAGTTTCAAATAAATGTAACAATATATATTCTTTTGAGCCTGGTTTCTTTCACACTACATAGCAATCGAAGAATTATTCATGTTGCATGTATTTTCAGTATGTGGTTCTTATTGCTGAATAGTTTGTCAGCAGGACATATAGATGTGCCACAATTTGTTTTATCCATTTACCTGCTGATAGACATTTGGGTTGTATCCAGTTTGGTGATATTATGAATAAAGCTGCTGTGATAACTCAATTCTTTCAGATGTGCTAAAAATCAAGCCCACTTCATACCATTTTTGCTATTTGCACTAGCCCATGGGTAAGTAACGATCCATTTACACCAACTAAAATACTAATGCATTTGTGAATTATCTCAATAAGAAAAGTTTCCTATAGTTGTAAAAAACTCAATAAAGAAGCTATGAAGCAATGCCTCAGACAAGCTTTGATAAATCAATTTATAGAATATTTCCAGCCAGAGCTTGCTCTATTTGGTCAGAAGTTTATTTATCTGACTTATTTGAAGTTGAAGTCAGTAGTACTCAGGGGGGGGGGCAGGCAGAGATAAAGGAATGCTAAGCAAGTCTTCTCAATTCACAGCTACTTGTAGCTTATTGTCTATCTAGAGCTTTTGTTTGGAGATTGTTGATTTACATAAACTTCCTCTGAATAATAATAATTCTAATAATGAATAGCACTTACTGAGCATTTCCTAAGTCCTGAGCTCTCTGAATGACTTGTTTTGTTTAATCTTTACAACAGTCCTATGGAGTATGTAATTTAGATGTGGCCAGTAAGGAGGGTGGGGGACCAACCATCCCACCTGAGTTATTTCTTCTTCTCAAAAAACGACACCGAGACTTAGAAGAAGTAACTTACCTATAGACATCCTGAAAGTGGGGTCCCAGGGTTTGAATCCAATGATTCAACACCCAGATCTTGTCCTCCTAAATGCTATACCACCCTTTGTAGACTGAACAAAAGGTCCTGTAGTTCCCCGTTCATCCAGATCAGGATAATCATTCTTTTCCAAAGTAGTGGGATTATAATGTTAAGATATATATGTCCATAGAACTAGACATGAAATAGTACTTATAGGGTGTGCCCCTGCCTCTGTCACTCTGTGGCCTTCTAGGCATGGACTGGTGTCTGTCTCATGACTTACTTTTGTCCTCTCCATGTTTAGGTGGTTAATTTCTGTACAGATCTGGGGTTCAGGTAGAGCCCTCTGTAAACTTAAATACAAGTAAGATAAGTGAAGAAAGACTGTTTTCCTCTCTCTAATATATGATTTTAAAATTAGGGATTTTTGAGGTTGGACATGAACTACAAGGTTTTATTAAAGGGCGAGCTCACACGTCTCCATCATTTTCACGTCTCTCACCATTTCCTGTTTCTTACAGATGTGCCCAGTAAGGAGGGTGGGGGACCAACCATCCCACCTGAGCAAATTTCCTAAAAATAATTTTTAGTTTAAGACTATACTAGTAAGTCACATAGAGTGGTTAGTCAAAGAGTAGTAAATGTTTGGAACTGTTTGCCTTCTCTGGTGGTAAAATTTGAAATTCTATTGGAGTCAGTCTTGGCAAGAGACTGGATTCCTTTGAAATGGACATTATGTGTCTAATGAACTCACCAATATTGTGCTTGTCAATAAATTCTTTTAAAATAGAAATTATGATAGAATTTAGGAGTCACGGCCAGTAGGAAATGGAGAAATTGGACAATTATTTTATAATGTTACGTGTTGGTTTTCTCTTGTGTGCAGGGTGAAGCCAGTTTTATGTTTTGCTGATCAGGTATCTTCTCTGTAAGCATCCCCTTTCTATTAGTCAGGAGTCTCCAGAGAAACGGAACCAATAGGATGTTGGCTAATAATTTATATTCAATTATGGAAGCTGACAAATCCAAAATCTGCAGGGTGGGCTGGCAAGCTAGAGACCCAGGAAAGTGATGTTCTGGTTTCAGTCCGAGGCAGTCTGAGATAGGACCGGAAGGGCTGATGCCACAGATAAAGTCTGAAGGCCATCTGCTGGAGAGTTCTCTCTCGCTCCAGGGAGGTGGTTTTTTGTTTTATTCAGGTGTTCGACCGATAGGAGGAGGCCACCTACATTATGGCAGCAATTGGTTTTCCTCAAAGTACACTGATTTAAATGGTAATCTCACCCAAAAACGTTCTGACAGGAACACCCAGAATAATATTTGACCAAACATCTGGGCATCCTGTGGCCCAGCCAAGGTGACACTTAAAGTTAATCATCACACCTTCTAAGGCAGGAGTACACCTGTCACCTGGCAGTACCTTGAACACCGGCCAAACACACAACAGCTACAGAACTGGGTGTTCATACATTTTCCCCAAATGAAACCCTTCAGCCAACACACCCTGCTCTCTTCTATCTGGGCTCATGTGGTGCCCATTGTTTTATTCAGGTGTTCGACCAATAGGAGGAGGCCATCCACCCTGCTCTCTTCTATCTGGGCTCATGTGGTGCCCACCCTGCCTTCCCTGCCGGGTGCAAGATGACAAATCAGATCATGATTGGCTGCTCTGCTCTGGGCACTGCTCATAATGCCCTTTAATGGCACTAATCCTCTTTCACTTTGTTGCTCTATATGTCTCTGAGGCCCTAAAGCAGGAGCTTACATTCACATTGCCCTCATCAAGGCAGGGAGACAGAAAGGGGAGATAGACTGCTGTTAGCACAGGGGGATTTACAGATGCATTATCAAATAGCGCCTCGGGACCCAAATTCCTAATCCTGAGGAGATAAGCTGAAGAAGGTTCGGATCTAGCTCCTGGGACGCCAGCCCTTATCACCACTTCCACACCTGTCCTTACCCAGCCAGTGTTACAAAGTCGGATGGAGGATGGTTACACAATGTAGATGTAATTGAAAATAGAAATGTAATTTTCTCTCAAGTTCCTCTTTCTGATTCTATACACCCATGTATCTTGCTTCTTAGCCCACCCTCTTTTGCAGTGCTGGACTTCCTAGGGCCCCACACTGTGGCTCCCCAGCAGGTTATGTGGTCCCTAGGCTCCAGAAATCACCCCTTACTCTGTCCTTATTAACATATACCTGCTCTGTGTGTCATTCCTTCAGGGTACTGACAAATTGATTCAAAATGAAAAATGAAGTAAGTGTTAATAGCATATAACAGCTCTGCTCCCCTTCATATATATCCCTAATATGTAAATAGACCAAACGGCAGAACAACCAAGCAACAGAACAATTGGTCACAATGAAGTGGGCTAACCACCAGGGGGCGTGCGTGGAACATGGTGGGCGTTGGCCATGGCAGGATGGTGGAGCAGGTGAGCAGGGGTGCCAGACCAAGGCAGGGTGCCTGTTGCTGTCATCGGGGTAAGCCTCTGATGGTTACTGAAAATTCTTTGCTCCTCCTCAGCGCTCACACCTGCTGCCAGCACCGGAGCTGCCGCTCGCACCCACTGATAGTGCCGAGCAATTGGGGCCACCGCTGAGTGCCAGCAGCGGGTGCGATCAGCAGCTCCAGGTGCCAGCAGCAGGTGCTAGCGGCAGCTGCCAGCCCCAAATGCCCTTGAGAGCTTCTCCACCTCCCCCTGCCCTGAGGGGTTATCGGGGCAGCAGCCACCACTCACATCCGCTGACAGCGCCAGCCCCACTCACATCCACTGACAGCACTAGCCCCACTCACACCCACTGCTGGTGCCAGACCCAATCACTCTGTGCCGTCAGCGGGTGCTAGCAGGGCTGGTGCCGTCAGTGTGTGGGAGCTGTGGCGGTGGGAACAGGGCTGCCAGCAGAGAGGGGACAGGGGGCTGTGGCAGGAGGGGCCGGGAAGGGGACTAGAGGATGGGCCGAGACCTGCCCCTGCGCCCACCGCAGCCTCACAGCCCACAGTTCCTTTCGAGGTGCCTGCATTCGTGCACTGGGCCCCTAGTGTGTGTATATATAGTATATATTTATATACTTGGTGGGGAGGGGGGTCCCTCAGCCCGACCTGCACCCTCTCGGAGTCCGGGAGCCCTTGGGGTATGTTCGACTGATGGCGTAGGCAGTTGGACATCCTTAGCGCTGCTGTGGAGGCAGGAGAGGCTCCTGCCACCACAACTACGCTTGCCAGCCATGAGCCTGGCTTCTGGCTGAGCGGTACTCCCCCTGTGGGAGCACACTGACCACCAGGGGGCAGTTCTTGCGTTGAGAGTCTGTCCCCTGATGGTCATCGCAACCGGTTGTTCCACTGTTCAGTTAATTTGCATATTAGCCTTTTATTATATAGGATACTGCATTCAACCTGGCTTTGTCTATTTGCATCTCTCTCTATTTTTTAAAAAATGTTAAAAAGTATAGTACTTTTTTGGCTTTGGATACAATCTTTACCAGTTTTCTTTCATTCTCTATAATTTAGCACATGTTTTGAGTGCTGAGGGCATATCAGCCATCACCTTACCAAGGGCTGTTTGGACTCAGAAGGTGAGAACACAAAAGCATGCTGTCAAGAAGGTTTAAATCAAAAGGAAATGTGGACGTGTATGTATATACAAATTTATAATCCGAGAGGAGGTTTAGTGCCGTGTTAGAGTACAAATAGCTTTGAGAGTCCCGAGGAAGGAGTAGTTTATTCTGGCTGAGATGAAAGCTCCAGTTTTACATGTTCAGTTTATTAGTGCTTAAAGCGTGAGAAAATATCAGCCAGGTAAGGATGTGTCGATTGCAGAGCGGCTCTCTGTTCACACCCTTAATAAGCACATTCTTTAGAGGACACACTCTTCAGTCCTCAGTGACTGAACATGGTCCCCACCACTTCCTGGGCTATAGGACTAGGTTATTCAGGTCAATCTTCCTGCTTAAACAACAACAACATGCTGGTTAAAGCCACTATCATCACCAACAAAAACAACACCCATTTCTTTAAAAAATTGATAAGTTAGTACTGGCCAGGTGGCTCAGTTGGTTGGAGCATCTTACCTTACACCAAAAGGTCGTGGGTTTGATCCCAGGTCAAGCCAGAACATGAGGCAACCTATTGATGTTTCTCAGTCAATTGATGTTTCTCTCTCTCTCTCTAGAAATCAATAAAAATCTATCCTCAGCCCTGGTCGGTTTGGTTCAGTGGATAGAGTGTTGGCCTGCAGACTGAAGGGTCCCAAGTTCGATTCCGGACAAGGGCACATACCCAGGTTGCAGGCTTGATCCCCAGTGTGGGGCATGCAGGAGGCAGCCAATCAATGATTTTCATCTTTGATGTTTTTATCTCCCTCTCCCTCTCCCTTCCTCTCTGAAATCAATAAAAATATATTTAAAAAAAATCTATCCTCAGGTGAGGATTAAAAAACAATTTAAAAGTTGATAAGTTAAAAAGACAGTGGCTAGCTGCCAGAGCAGTATGGGAAGATAAGCTGAATCAGTTTGTAAGTGGAATACCCATCACCAAAGCCTTTTGTCTTGAGTCCTTTGTCTGTGCTGTGTGCTTAGGCTCTCTATGCAGCCTGCTGGGCATAAGGGAGAAAAGTCAAGGCCTGCAGCCCACCCAAGGGGGGGACCATCAGGATAAGTATGGACATGACAAGGACTCTATGACCTTACTTATATGTAGAATCTAAAAACATTGAACTAATAGAAACAGAGAGTGGAATGGTGATTGCCAGGGGCTGGTTAATGGGGGAAGTGAGGAGTTCTTGGTAAACGGGTACAAACTTTCAGTTACACGATCAATAGCTTCCAAAAATCTGATGCCTATCATTGTGACTGTAGTTACAACATTGTATTGTATACTTGAAAGTTGCCAGGGCAGTGGAGTTTAATAGTCTCACCATAACAACAAGAACAAAATGGTAATCATGTGAGTGGAAGGATGTGTTAACTAACCTAATTGTGGTAAATATATTGCAATATACATGTGTGTCAAATCACTACATTGTATACCTTAAATGTACACAATGTTATATGTCAATTATATCTCGGTAAAGCTAGTAAAAGGAAAAAGAACCAGCAAAAACAATAGGTTTTAGAAAAAGCCTGATGCATAATCCAAATGTTGGAATTATCATACGTAGATGACTAAGGAAAAATTGATGAGAATTAACAATATTTTTAAGGTGACTTAGAAATTTTGGGGGGAAAAAAGCAAAGGACCCACAAAAAAACAAAGAGAACCTCTGTAGATGAAAAAATACAGTAACCAAAAGTAAAAGCTGTTGGACAGCAGATTGAATTTAGCAAAATAATTAGAAAACTCAAAATCAGATTATCAAATTTAGCACAAACCCCATATGTATTCTCACTTATTCATTAATGTGACCCTCAAAAAGTGGGACACATTTAAAAGGTATTGTCATTCCTCCCCCAAAGGTTAATTTATACCCAATTTTAAGAAAACTCTTTCACAGTTGAGTAATTTCAACAGTAGAAAAAATTAATGAAGCAAAATTTTTATAAAGTTGGAGGCAAAATTATCATTAAAGTGGTGTGATCCCTGACCTAGAAAAGCAGGAGAATCTGCTGAGACCATTATACATAATATGAGATTCCAGTAAAGTGATTTTCTCCAAGTTAACTGTCCTAAAATCAAGAGCTTTCTTGATTTTTAGAAAATAATATATTACATGTATATTAATATAGTTAATATGATATTTTAAGAAAACTACTTAGCATCATATATTTTATGTGTTTGGATAGAAAAAATAAAAAATGTAAATATTAGTTTTCTACAAATGAATCAATATCCTATAAAACCTTAATCAAAATTCCAATTTTAATTCAGGAAAAGAAGGCTATATCTAAATATAAGCTAAATACATAAATATACATATATAAACTAAATATGTCTACATATATACATACATATATGCATTTTATGTGTGTGTGTTTATATATATATATATATATATATATGTATGTATATATAAAATATATGGAACAGTGTTGCAGAAATATGTGGAGGAGGTTAGTATATGATAAAAGAGTCCTTTCAAGTCAGTGGAGACAGACTGAGTTTGCCATTAAATGGAATTGGCACAACTGACAAAGCATTTGTAAGAAAATTGTTTCTCTGTCTCACAGTTTTCCATACATGAAACGAAATGGTGTAAAATTTTTTTGAAAGTTATATGAGTTTTTCATTTTTAACATACATGATGTAAAACTTTGTATAACCTTGGGGTTAGGAAGAACTTCCTAAGCATGACACAGCTATTGGAACAAGAAGAATCTTCATAGGTGTTACTATATAATAACTTCACGAGTCAGAAACAACATTTACCACACAGATAACAAAGATTATTATCAGTAATCTGTAAAATCCTTTTCTAACGAACAAAAAGAATATATACATGTCAACTGGAAATCTTTTAAAAGAAGAAATAGAGGTACTTTGATTAGCATAAAAGAATTTTTAAATCCACTGGTAATCAAATAAAAACCTTTTATAGACTGGCAAAATAGGAAAAGTTGGGTTGGTGGCTGTGTTGGGGTATTGCCATTTTCATTCACATGGTGACAGAACCTGTCTGGGAGTTTCTTAGGTGACATGTATCAAATTATTAAATATACACACAATTTGCTCCGGAGATCCCACTTCTAGAAATATGAATTCTATAGGACCTGAGGCATGTGCTGAAGCCTATGTACATACATATTCATAGCCAGATAATTTGTGATATAAAAAACTAAAAATTAATCTACAATCAATACAATTGTTTAAATAACAGGGCAACTTGAAAAAATAATTGTTCAATGTTCATTATATGATGGTTAATATAAAAATATCCATGTGTGTAAAAATGTTTGTATATGTTTAAAGTGTTATTAATACTTAGGTAATGAGATTTTGTGAATTTTTTTCTTTTACATTTTGTTATATGATTTGACTTTTTTTTCTCACAGTAACAATGCCTTGCTTTTACTAGTATTTTTGGTATAAAAAAATTCTAAGTTAGAAAATTAGAAACCGGTCTTTAGGAAGGAAGTAGGTCATAGTTATCTCAAATATTTATGTGCCAGAACTCTTGTTCAGTGACAATGATTAAATTAATAAAGCATTACTGTATCTTGTGTGGACAGAACCAATTGCTGAAATAAAAAATAATTGCTAAAGGAATATTTTCAAGTAAATAGGTTAACATCTCCACAAATATTTCTTGTCTTTTCTCTTAGAATAATCACTTCAATTAAAGACCTCCAAGAACTCTTTGCATATTCTTTTTGTAAAGTACATGTGAAGTCTGATTTGTCTCAAGGTTCATTGTGTTTGTGTCTTTCTATCTCATTGAAATCTCACTTCTACACCTAATAAATAAGTAAATAATAAAATATATAATCAATTCCCCCACTGTATTCTTTCTGTTAACCCATTTGCCTTCGAGCTGAAATGTATGGTCCATGGTAGTGGAAGATGGATTCTACACAGAACAAAGCAGTCTCTGTAGTCTTTAGTTTCAAAGCAGAGTTTTTAAAGTTTTAACGTTCATAGGCAGATAATAGTCTACAATTAATGCTTTTGATTTTCAGTAGCCAAGTTTTGATGGGAGCTGGAGTTTATATACTAAAAACTAAGCCGGAGGGAATGGAACTTGGATATTTTCTAGACATCATATTGTAGGAAGGAACAACATTAATCACACTTTTTTCCCCCTTACTGCTTAAGAAGGACTAAAGGCATTTTTGGGATTAAGGAGGAAATAAAACCTTATTCAATCTCCATGTTTGGCTTCTTTTTTCTTCTGAATTGCAAATACCTGTCATGAGATTTCCTCCTTTTCCTTGTGTGCATTATAGGTGATCCAGGGTCCTAATGTTCTCTGGGCCTTTCGTGGGGCTGGTCAGAGATGCTTGTGGCAAGATCCCCAGATCTCTTACCTTTGGCTGTGATCAACCTCATCCAATTACTCAATGTGCTTTATAAATACGATTATTTTCAGTGGGTGACATGGTCCAAGAAGAACTGGGAAACGCCATCCTACAGAAAAATGAATGTGACCTGGGATAATTACGTGGTTTACTTTTTACTAGTAAAGCGGTCAGTCTGGCCCAGCTGGCGTGGCTCAGCATTTGAGCATTGACCCAGGAACCAAGAGGTGGCCTGTTTGATTTCAGGCCAGGGCATACGCAGGCTCAATCCCCAGTAGGGGGTGTGCAGGAGGCAGCGGATCAATGTTTCTCTTTCATCGATGTTTTTTTTTCTCTCTCTCTTCCTCCCTCTCTCTCTAAAAATCAATAAAAACATATTTTTTAAAAAGTCAGCCTGCCAGCCCAGTGCCACACTGGCTGATATCTGAATCATTTGGGTAACTTATTAAAAATGACAGACTTTTGCTACCATACTGGGATGAAAGGTCGGAGGTGGGCTGAGAATTCCTCTACTTTGAAAACTTCTCAGGTGATTGACGTCCTACCAGGTTAAGAACTCTTGACTTTACCTAAAAATTAATTTTCACCTGATCCCAACCAAGGATGAGATCATTCTATTTTTAATCTGATAGGAGCCATAGATATCTTCAGAGGGTAATTTTCAGAGCACCGACTGAACATTTTACTAGAAAGTGGCATTGCATGAAATCTCTCTGCTTTGTTATAGTCTGGTTCGGGAGTGGTTAAAGGCTAGATTCTTTTATTTTATTTTTTCCCCCAATACAACCCCTGGCTTGGGGTCTCAGCCAGGAGAGCTGCAGACTCACACGTGGCATGCAGACATTCACAGCTGCGCGTGAGGCATCGTGGGTCACGAAATCGCTACTCTGCTCCCCTGCATATGTTCACTCCCCTCCAAATGTGTGATTCTCGAGACCATAAAAAGCTCTTCTGAAGTCTGGTTTACTGCCACTCTGAGAGGGAGTTTCTTTATGGCACGGGAGAGTAGGCATCGGTGGCTTTGTAATAGCAAGATTAAAAAGCTCTTTACCTTGTAAAGCCGGCAGGAGACGGTGATCAGTAACTGGAGGCAAGGTTTACTGTTTTCTGGGGATAGATACTCTTCTTAAAATAATGAAAACTAAGCTACAATCCATAAGGCACACAATTTTATTCTTCCTCTAGTTTGCCTAAGAGTATATTGAAGTATCAACTCAAAACTGTTCCCATGTGTGACATCTCTGACTTCTTCAGCCCACAGCTGAAGCCGTCTCCTTATTCCAGACAGGGCAGATCCGGTGCAGGCTGTGTACTGCAGGCCTCTAGGGATGCTAGTTACATCATTGTGTTTGTAGATGATACTCGGCATTTGTGGTCTTTATATATATTTTATTTATATGGTTATTTTAGGTATATATAAATAGCAGTAACCGTTTGGTGGAAGATAACAATAAGATGTTTTGTGGAGCAGGCACACTTTTCTAATTTGCAAAAAGACAGAATATGGGCTGTCAATGGGGCTGCTTTATTCTGTGTTTTATAGTACTTATAGTGTGGATTTTGGGATGTTACAATACATTGCTTATTTTAAATCAATAGAGGTGCAGCAAAATATGTTTACAGTTGTGAGCATAAGAAAAGTTTATTCTTGTATTGTTATTATTATTAATTACTGTATTATTTTCCAAGTGAACAACTGTTAACTGACTTTTGCCCCACCCTATACGGTTACATGTTTAGTTTTCCAATAAAAGTGTAAGCTTATCATATTAGAAGCTTATGTTACACATCTTTCTTTCAGCACAAGTAAAAGCTGGGCATATAGTATGTTCTCAATAAAATATTATTGCAGTGATTCACAGGCACACAGAATATTAATGGCAGAAAAGACATGTGTTATGCCCAGGCATCTGGTTGAGGACCTTCCAAGTGATCTCACTCTCCTGAGATCAAACAAAGAGAAATTTGTAGGATATTATTTTTACTTTACTATCTTGGATTCATACTTAGAAAATAATGTAGATTTAATTTGAGGGCTATAATATTTTTTCCTAGGACTTCAATAATAAGGGTCACATTTTTATTTTTTATTTTGGGCATTAAATAGGCTGATATATCATGGATTGCTTTTAGCTCTATATAGCAAAAATCTCACCACAATAGCTTATTAAAATAGAGATCCGTTTTTCTCACGTGATAGGACTGGGGTGTAGGCATTTCACAGCTTGTCAGCTATGTAAGGAACAAGGCTCCTTTTCTTTTCCTGCTCTGTCATCTGTAGCTTTTGGCTTTTGTCCCCATGGTTGCAACATGGTAGTTACATCACTAGGTATGCAGCAGACCATACAGGAAAAGGAGAAAGGAAAGACCAAAATGAGTTGGTTCTTTGAAAAAGTACTGCTGGTATCCCTTTTCAAAAGCTTTCATTTAAATTTCATTGGCCAGGACTATGTCATATGGACAACCCTGCGGCATGAGAGAGTCTGGGAAGGTGAGAATTTTAAATTAAGCATACTGAAGTTCTGCTTGGAAAGAAGAAAGGGAAATGGATGTTGGGGAGGCATTTTTCGCCCATACCTGATATTGCAGTTTTTAAAGGTATTTTGATGATGTGATTTGGGCTTATCTTCCCAACCACTCATTTAATGTTGGGCTAGACACTTCTCCACAGGGAATTTGGATGACTGGGGATAGGATGAGGGGTGACAGAGCTGAGACAAGAAAAAAGTGAAACAAATCATGAAATGATTTGAGAATTCCAGTGTAAGCAGTGGGGCGCCCGGGCAGGCCAACTCAGAGAACTCTCAGGAGACCTTGCGTGTCTCTCTGTAACATGGCTTCAACTGCTTCCTTCATTGATGGGGAGATCCAGGTCCGATGGCAATTTCCCATTCCAACTCACTTTTCAGCATTAGTAAAAAAAAGTCCTAGGATTTGAAGCTGGTGGACAGCTGGCCAGTGGAAATAACGGCAGGTAAACCTGGGTCTGCTGCTTATAAGACAGGCAAAATCTTTTCTACTACATACAAATTTCAATAATTTTATGTTTACATAGCAAATAATACTTGACTTGTTATTTTATTTTTAACTTTTACAAATATATACTTTTATTGGTTTCAGAGAGAGGAAAGGAGTGGGAGAAGAGATAGAAACATCAGTGATGGGAGAGAATCATTGATCGGCTGCCTCTTGCAGGCCCCACACTGAGGATCGAGCCTGCAGCCCGGGCATGTGCCCTGATTGGGAATCAAACCATGACCTCCTGTTTTATATGTCGATGCTCTACCACTGAGCCACACAAGCTGGGCTATTTTCACCTTTTTAAGGTTCTATGAAAAATTTCAAATAAACACAAAAGTAAAGAGGTAACATAAAACCCCATGTGCCCATCACTCAGTATCAACTATTGTTAACTCATGGCCCGCCGTGGCCTATCTTGTTTCTTGTTTCAGCAGCAATACACATTTTTCCCCAAGATAATTTTGAAGCAAATTTATAAAATCTTATCATTTTTCATAAATAGTTTAGTATATAACTCTAAAATTTAAGGCTCTTTACCCTGTCTGAATTTAGATTTCCCCAGAGTCTAAATTTTGTCCAG
>NW_005359195.1:1124275-1139848 GCF_000412655.1 Myotis brandtii
TAAAAGTGTAAGCTTATCATATTAGAAGCTTATGTTACACATCTTTCTTTCAGCACAAGTAAAAGCTGGGCATATAGTATGTTCTCAATAAAATATTATTGCAGTGATTCACAGGCACACAGAATATTAATGGCAGAAAAGACATGTGTTATGCCCAGGCATCTGGTTGAGGACCTTCCAAGTGATCTCACTCTCCTGAGATCAAACAAAGAGAAATTTGTAGGATATTATTTTTACTTTACTATCTTGGATTCATACTTAGAAAATAATGTAGATTTAATTTGAGGGCTATAATATTTTTTCCTAGGACTTCAATAATAAGGGTCACATTTTTATTTTTTATTTTGGGCATTAAATAGGCTGATATATCATGGATTGCTTTTAGCTCTATATAGCAAAAATCTCACCACAATAGCTTATTAAAATAGAGATCCGTTTTTCTCACGTGATAGGACTGGGGTGTAGGCATTTCACAGCTTGTCAGCTATGTAAGGAACGAGGCTCCTTTTCTTTTCCTGCTCTGTCATCTGTAGCTTGTGGCTTTTGTCCCCATGGTTGCAACATGGTAGTTACATCACTAGGTATGCAGCAGACCATACAGGAAAAGGAGAAAGGAAAGACCAAAATGAGTTGGTTCTTTGAAAAAGTACTGCTGGTATCCCTTTTCAAAAGCTTTCATTTAAATTTCATTGGCCAGGACTATGTCATATGGACAACCCTGCGTCATGAGAGAGTCTGGGAAGGTGAGGATTTTAAATTAAGCATATTGAAGTTCTGCTTGGAAAGAAGAAAGGGAAATGGATGTTGGGGAGGCATTTTTCGCCCATACCTGATATTGCAGTTTTTAAAGGTATTTTGATGATGTGATTTGGGCTTATCTTCCCAACCACTCATTTAATGTTGGGCTAGACACTTCTCCACAGGGAATTTGGATGACTGGGGATAGGATGAGGGGTGACAGAGCTGAGACAAGAAAAAAGTGAAACAAATCATGAAATGATTTGAGAATTCCAGTGTAAGCAGTGGGGCGCCCGGGCAGGCCAACTCAGAGAACTCTCAGGAGACCTTGCGTGTCTCTCTGTAACATGGCTTCAACTGCTTCCTTCATTGATGGGGAGATCCAGGTCCGATGGCAAGTTCCCATTCCAACTCACTTTTCAGCATTAGTAAAAAAAAGTCCTAGGATTTGAAGCTGGTGGACAGCTGGCCAGTGGAAATAACGGCAGGTAAACCTGGGTCTGCTGCTTATAAGACAGGCAAAATCTTTTCTACTACATACAAATTTCAATAATTTTATGTTTACATAGCAAATAATACTTGACTTGTTATTTTATTTTTAACTTTTACAAATATATACTTTTATTGGTTTCAGAGAGAGGAAAGGAGTGGGAGAAGAGATAGAAACATCAGTGATGGGAGAGAATCATTGATCGGCTGCCTCTTGCAGGCCCCACACTGAGGATCGAGCCTGCAGCCCGGGCATGTGCTCCCATTAGGAATCAAACCATGACCTCCTGGTTCATAGGTCGATGCTCTACTACTGAGCCACACCAGCTGGGCTATTTTTAATTTTTTAAGATTCTATGAAAAATTTCAAATAAACACAAAAGTAAAGAGGTAACATAAAACCCCATGCGCCCATCACTCAGTATCAACTATTCTTAACTCATGGCCCGCCGTGGCCTATCTTGTTTCTTGTTTCAGCAGCAATACACATTTTTCCCCAAGATAATTTTGAAGCAAATTTATAAAATCTTATCATTTTTCATAAATAGTTTAGTATATATCTCTAAAATTTAAGGCTCTTTACCCTGTCTGAATTTAGATTTCCCCAGAGTCTAAATTTTGTCCAGGTTTCTCAAGCAAGGATTAGAATAAGAAATATACATTATAATTCATAACTGTGTTTCTTAAATCCCTTTTAATTCACACAGTTCTCTCCCTCTTTGTTTTTCCTTGCAGTTTATTTTCAGAAAAATCCAGGTTCACCAGCATTTCCCACATCCTGCATTTTGCTGCCTGTATCTCCACATCTCTGTGGTGTCGTATTTCTCTGTGGGTTGTTTATCCTGCAAGCTGATTTCGAGAACTGAAGGCCTGATCTGATTTAGGTTCGAATGGAATGATTTTTGGTTTTAAGGAATTAAAATCATTCTATAAGAATAAATTTAACCTTTTTTTCTCCTTATGTAAAAATGTCTTTGCCAATAACACCTTCACTGAATGTTAAAGAAAAATACTTTGAAGGAAAGGATAAGCACCTCATTTCTCAGTTTGGAATTTTAGGTCCATGCAGTTCAACTTTGCTGTTAGATTTAATATTCTGTTTCATAGTCAACATATATTTTCCAAATAAAACAAACATGATTATGATCATTTTTTTTCCACCCCTCAGTTTCAGGCTTCTTGACACATTATGGTCACTAATATCAGGCAGTTCTGATTCTGTCTATATGATTATATTATGTTAGCTATTTTTTTATTATCTAATTTAGCCCATACTTAGGCATAATTAATTCAGACTGAATTGAAATAAAGTTACTTTCAGTAATTAAAAAATATCCTGTATTAAACATATTGACATATTGTATAATTTTATATAAGCCAACTAAATATGACTGCTTACTGATAATAAATAAGGGTTCATTTCACTTGATTTAACCAGAATCACTTATAAGTATCAAACTGTAGGCAAAGTTAGCTTGAAATTGGGTCACTGTCTTAAACCTGCCTCTTGACAACTCTGTTGCTTTCCTATTATCCCTCCATCCCCTCCCCCCCCCGCCGCACACACACACAATGAAAAGGTCAATGTGCTCATGACTTAGGTCTAAATTATTATAAATTATTAATTTATGAATTCTCAATTCATCCAACTTACCTATATTTAGGTCTTACCTACATTTAGGTCTTAAAATAACAGTTATGATTTGAGCTACCATAGTCTGTAAACTTTTTTTTTTTTAAATCATGGGATTATTTAATTTAATTTTATGTAATAGTTTGTTAAAGGACTCTGTACAAAAATAAATAAAGGTCTAGTTGAAGTAAAGACCTGCTCGAAGGAGGGGCCTGGAGCCCTCCCCCTTTCTCACAGCTTGTTCCCATGTAACTACCCTGCGCATCTCCCATAATTCCTAGAGTTCAGTGAAGCATCAGGCTCCATATATCTTCATTATTAAGGAGGGCCTCTGTGTTGAACATGAGAATGAACAAAGTTGGAGGTGATGGGATCAGTCAATGAAACAGTAAAGCGTTTACGGCTTTTTGTCTGGGCTTGTCTCAAGCCTGCTCTTCTTCCTAAATGTTCTTTCATAGGATTATAGCAACCTCAAAGTAATATCTGGTTTCTAACTTCAGCTCTAGAGTTCATTATGAAATGTATACTTGAGCTCATAAGTCTTCTGAGATATTTTATGTAAACTTTAAAATTAGTTGTGATTCAGAAATTCTTGCTTAATGAAATGTTTTGAATGCTCTTTAATGAAGTCATCCTGTAATGCTCTAGAGAACATCCCCATAACCTGGTAGTCACTGTGCATTGTGAGTTTAAACACCCATCAGAAATCTTTTGGTCAGCAGGCAAACATTAAATTAAGTGTCCTTTCTAATTAAGACAGAAATAAATAAAGCACACTTCATGAAATCAATGAATTGGAACTGAAAAGGGACAATTACGTTTCAAGCTCATCATTTTAAATTGAACTGGTAAACTTGGATCCCCACAATTTGAATTTAATATATTTAGATTCAGACCTTCTTTATTTCCAGGTCTACTCGCCTCCCTCCTATTTTATATTTCTAATTTGTCTCTCAGATTCTCTTCTCTAATTTATCCAGAATACCAATTTCTAATAAACCTTACCTTTAGTTAGTGGCATTCTTTCATAGGATTCCTTTCAGATCCTTATACACAATCAGACCAAATTGAAGCTCTTAAGATTTGTCAACTGGCCCTAAATATGAATCTTAGCTTCCCTCAACATGGCCCTACCTTTCCGTCTTGACTGATATTCTTAGTGGTCCAGAGTGATATTAAAAATGCTTAACATTGGTATGGCATGGACACTGATCAACCAGAACCGAGTCATAAGATTAGATAATTTTTGGAGGTCCCAAGTGCTGGGGAGGTCCAGGCAGCAGGGCAGTGCCTACCTATACTAGACAAAATAAGAACATTTCAATATTTGAACAACTGGTGTGGTAGATGCTCTGTTAGCCTCTTCAGGGCTAGTCTCAGTTGGAAAGAACTAAGCCTTTCTGGGATTCTCTGTTCTCAATGACTGATGGATGCCGGGGTTTAAATGTCTGGCCTTTTCACTCCTACTTGGGATCACCCTTTCTGGGTTTCTCTGTTCTCAATGACTGATGGATTTAAATGTCTGGCCTTTTCACTCCTACTTGGGATCACGGTGGGTGGCCATTCTAGTTCCAGAGATCCAATGGGATTAGATAACGTTGTTATTTGGCCTGGATTACAGCTTCCTTTATTACTCCCGCAGCTCAATCCTGCTTCCTTCCCCTTTATTCCATAAACATGATCTCAATGGCCTTTCTAGTGCGTAACCTGCCTGTTTAATTCAACCTACCAGTCTACTTTCTCAAGGAACTTGACCTGAGACAACTAGTATGGCCGGCCATGTCTACATAATATTTGGGCTGAATATAATCCTGTGCATATTTTAGTGTGAAAAATAGGTATGCAACAAATATGTGTTGACTATTCAGTTCTCTTGGAATAAATCCTCTTTACAACAAAAAGGCTCATTATTTTGTTGCTGGATGACACTCAAGTATTCTTTTTGCTGATCTCCATTTGTGCTTTTAGCAGATCATCCTATATAATAAAAGGCTAATATACAAATTGTCCCCTCCACCGGGAGTTTGATCAGGGGATGGGACCAGCTGGCTCCACCCTGATCAGCCACCCTAACCTCGACCAGGGGCGGGCACGGCCCGCCAACCAGCCACGGCCCCTCCCCCTGGCCAGCCTGGCCTGATAGGCTCCGATCGGGGCAGGCCTGCCAGACCCCACCCATGCATGAATTCGTGCACCGGGCCTCTAGTCTATACTAATAAAAAGCTAATATGCTAATTAGACCTGGAGACCTTCTCGGAGACCTTCCGGACATCCTTCCAGACAAAGCCATGGTGGCGGGGCCAAGGCAGAGGCGGTTAGGGGCTATCAGTCCAGGAGAGGAGGGCAGTTGGGGGTGAGCAAGCTGGCATGGGGGGGCAGTTGGGGGTGATCAGGCCCGCTGGGGGGGCAGTTGTGGGCGAGCAGGCCGGCAGATAGAGTGGTTAGGGGTGATCAGGCAGGCAGGCAGGTGAGCGGTTAGGAGCCAGTGGTCCCGGATTGTGAGAGGGATGTCCGACTGCTGGATTGGGTCTAAACCGGCAGTCAGATATCCCCCAAGGGGTCCCAGATTGGAGAGGGTGCAGGCCAGGCTGAGGGACACCCCATCTCCCCCGTGCATGAATTTCATGCACCACTAGTTTAAGATAAAAGACTATAGTGGCATGATTAATGTGATTATTCATGGCTAGAGATAGGGGGTGAAATTTGGTATAATCAAACCCTTTGTTTCTAAGAATCTTCCCAGTTGACTTTTGGGAGAAGTGGCAATTCTGCCATCTTACATTCTATGATCTCGGGTAAATTCAGTTATTCTGGGAGACATCCTCATTGGCATTATCAACTTTTCCCCCCCCAGTGTGAACAAATGGAGTACAATCTGGCCAAGTTTTAAAGAAAAAGTTATATTAAGTAGGGATCTTCTCTGGAGAGTCTGGTCTGTGAGGGATATCACAAAGGAAGGAAGATTCAAAACAATCAGGTAACAGCAGAGAATAACGAGCTTCTGGGAGTTGTGGGAAAGAGTTCAAGGGGGAGAAGAGAACTGGACTCAGAAGACACTGGTTATAAATGTGCTGAGGACCTGCCTAAGGTGTGGGTATAGACTGAGAGTCTCATTGGAGGATTCAATCAAGAGGGAATATGGGATGCGAGCCTGGAACGATAAGTGTATCAGGGCCAACTTCTTAGGAAGTCTGCATAGGACCTTGACTCAGAAGGGCCCCATGCTTGGATTAATGTACTTCTCACCATCTGAAACTCCTAATTTTTTTTTTTGAACAAGGAAATGGCCCCACATTTTCATTGTGTACTGCCCCTCACAAATTATATAGAGTCTTAGGTGCAATATGTATAGCATCAGCTCTGCTCTGTGGGAATGAAGGAGACTCTGTCCCTTTGGACAATGGCCATAAATACCCCCCAACACACACTCAAACATTGACAAGTACAGCAATTAAATGCCTACTCCAAGATCTGGAACATCTCCTACAAAAAGGCCATGTGTGATCATTTAACTAATAATTTTTCATCACAAAAATGAGAAGGGGCCTGGCCAGCTTGGCTCGGTGTTGAGTGTCAACCTATGAACCAGGAGGTCACCTGTTCGATTCCTGGTGAGGGCACATGCTTGGGTTGTGGGCTTGATCCCCAGTGTGGGGCGTGCTGGAGGCAGTCGATCAATGGTTCTCTCTCATCATTGATCTCTCTATCTCTCTCTCCCTCTCCCTTTCTCTCTGAAATAAATAAAAACATTTTGAAAAAAAAAATGAGATGGGAAATCGTAGAATGCCTAGCTTTATTTCATTTTAAGGTGCCAAAGCAAACAAGTAAAGTTTTAATCCTTGTTATCCAAACATAGGACTACATCTCTGCTTCTCTACTTTAAGCAGGAAATACCACTTTCTTTTGGGATATGGCCAAATACATTAGTTTTCACAACTAAAAGTACAACACATTAACCTTACACTATCTCTTCTCCCTTTCCTCAGAGGGGTGAAAACACCCCACTGTCATCTCTTGGCTGTACTGAGTTATGGGGACACAGTGCTACTAGGGATACTCTTGTCTCTCTTGCCTGCCTTGGTTGCTTGGGCACAGCTATCTATGCCCACAGTGCAGAGTTTATAATATATTTCTCATTTATGTCTAGCACATCAAGTTTACAAAAAGTCTTAATGCTATCTAATAAATGCTTCTTAAATTGAATTGGAAAATATTCATAAACATTTTAGAGTCTGAACTTTCAGGAGAAACATGTCTAAGTTCTACTGAAATTACAGCTAAGGTCTATAAAGCAGCAAAATGTTCACACTCCAGAATTATTTATGACTTGCTCTCAACCTATGAAATAGTGTGATGATTTAGAGCCCATCTGTCTCCTATTCCTCAGAGCCTCTGAACTTTTAACAAATGCCTGGAGTTTTTGTTCAATGACTTCATAGTTCAGCATTAACAGGCCACTTTTTAGTTTAGGCCCAATTTAGAGAAAGATACTCTACTTCCCATTGGGTTTAGTGTCCAAACAGCTTTATTTGGATTCTCTTCCCCCTTCCCCCCAGTGAAGTGATTAGATAAAATGATCTCTTTTCATTTGCCAAGGTGATGTCTTCTTGGAGCCTGCTTGATTATATGATAATCAAGGTAAGGTGTGAAAGGTTGTACTCATTCTTTAAAGAACAGGAATGACAATTATTGTATAAATTTGGAAATAAAGAAAAGTAGAAAAAGAAAATTATTTGCTGGTAGTTCAACCGTCTAGCTATCTAAACATTGTTGATATTTTGGTGGTTTTGTTTCTAGTCTTAGTTTCCCTGGCATAGATTTTCATTTGTATCACATAATTGTAATTGTGATTTCTCTATATGATTTGTATCCTGTATTTTCATTTGTCATTGAAGCAATCGCCTGGCCAATCGGCAAGGCCACAGCCCTTTCTCCTCCCCTTACTCCAACCCCCTATAAAACCCCTCTCCACACAGAGTTCTCTCTCTCTGCTTCCTGCTGCTGCATCGACAAGGTGGGGGAGCCAAGCTAGCTCAAATAAAGACTCTTATGCTATTGCAAAAAAAAAACCAAAAAAAACCCAAAAAACAAAAATGAGATGGGGCCTGGCCAGCTTGGCTTGGTGGTTGAGTGTCAACCTATGAACCAGGAGGTCACCTGTTCGATTCCTGGTCAGGGCACATGCCTGGGTTGCGTGCTTTATCCCCAGTGGGGGGCGTGCTGGAGGCAGTCGATCAATGGTTCTCTCTCATCATTGATCTTTCTATCTCTCTCTCCCTCTCCCTTTCTCTCTGAAATAAATAAAAACATTTTGAAAAAAAAAATGAGATGGGAAATCGTAGAATGCCTAGCTTTATTTCATTTTAAGGTGCCAAAGCAAACAAGTAAAGTTTTAATCCTTGTTATCCAAACATGGGACTACATCTCTGCTTCTCTACTTTAAGCAGGAAATACCACTTTCTTTTGGGATATGGCCAAATACATTAGTTTTCACAACTAAAAGTACAACACATTAACCTTACACTATCTCTTCTCCCTTTCCTCAGAGGGGTGAAAACACCCCACTGTCATCTCTTGGCTGTACTGAGTTATGGGGACACAGTGCTACTAGGGATACTCTTGTCTCTCTTGCCTGCCTTGGTTGCTTGGGCACAGCTATCTATGCCCACAGTGCAGAGTTTATAATATATTTCTCATTTATGTCTAGCACATCAAGTTTACAAAAAGTCTTAATGCTATCTAATAAATGCTTCTTAAATTGAATTGGAAAATATTCATAAACATTTTAGAGTCTGAACTTTCAGGAGAAACATGTCTAAGTTCTACTGAAATTACAGCTAAGGTCTATAAAGCAGCAAAATGTTCACACTCCAGAATTATTTATGACTTGCTCTCAACCTATGAAATAGTGTGATGATTTAGAGCCCATCTGTCTCCTATTCCTCAGAGCCTCTGAACTTTTAACAAATGCCTGGAGTTTTTGTTCAATGACTTCATAGTTCAGCATTAAAAGGCCACTTTTTAGTTTAGGCCCAATTTAGAGAAAGATACTCTACTTCCCATTTGGTTTAGTGTCCAAACAGCTTTATTTGGATTCTCTTTTCCCTTCCCCCCAGTGAAGTGATTAGATAAAATGATCTCTTTTCATTTGCCAAGGTGATGTCTTCTTGGAGGCTGCTTGATTATATGATAATCAAGGTAAGGTGTGAAAGGTTGTACTCATTCTTTAAAGAACAGGAATGACAATTATTGTATAAATTTGGAAATAAAGAAAAGTAGAAAAAGAAAATTATTTGCTGGTAGTTCAACCGTCTAGCTATCTAAACATTGTTGATATTTTGGTGGTTTTGTTTCTAGTCTTAGTTTCCCTGGCATAGATTTTCATTTGTATCACATAATTGTAATTGTGATTTCTCTATATGATTTGTATCCTGTATTTTCATTTGTCATTGAAGCAAAAATATTTGCATATTAGAAATTATTTATAAATATATTTTATATCACTACATAATATTCATTAGGTTGGTGTACCAAGGTTATCATCTATATTTCTATTGTAGGACACTTAAGTTATTCCAAAATATTGCCAGTATAAATAATTATGCAATCATATACTTTTCTTCTAGTTTTGTTCTCTGTACATGTCAAGTAACTAGCTAAGGATAGATTTCCCAAAATGGAAGTTATTGTGACAAGAATATTGGCACATTGATCTGTATTCTTTGAATTTTTTGAAAAAATTAAATTTATTGGGGTGACATTGGTTAGTAGGGTCATATAGGTTTCAAGTGTACATTTCTATGATACATGATCTGTATATTACATTGTGTGTCCACCACTCAAAGTCAAATCACCTTCTATCACCATATATTTGGTCCCCTTCACTCTTTACTATCCTTCACCCCTTCTCTCTGGTAGCCAGAGACATACTGCTGTCTGTGTCTGTGAGTTTCAGTTTTATATCCCACATGAGAATGAAATCATATGGTTCTTAGCTTTTTCTGACTGACATTTAGCTTAGCATAATATTCTCAAGTTCCATCCATGTTTTGGCAAATGGCATTTTTTATTACTTGTAATATCCTCTACCCATCTGACTTTCTTCTACAGTCTGGGTTCTATTTTTGAGAAGTCTTCCTTGGTTCATAATAATAGCCTTTGCCTGAAGACCATCCACATTGTTACAAATGCCAGTATTTCATCCTTTCTTATGGCTGAGTAATATTCTACAGTATATATGTACCACATCTTCTTTATCCAATATATTCTTTATATCCTAGTTACATTGCTGAATTGTTGATATACTATAAACTATAAAATATAGAAATATAGCCTTCATAACTCACTTTAATTTTGAATATATATTTTTAAATTTTTGCTAATTTGCTAGGTAAAATATTAAGAATCAAACTAAAATGCAAATATTTCACCGAGTATTCTAAATGATAGCTTTGTTGGGTAGAGTAATCTTGGTTGTAGGTCCTTGCTATTCATCACGTAGAATATTTCTTGCCACTCTCTTCTGGCTTGCAAAGTTTCTGCTGAGAAATCAGCTGACAGTTGTATGGGCACTCCCTTGTAGGTAACTAACTGCTTTTCTCTTGCTGCTTCTAAGATACTCTCTTTGTCTTTAACCCATGGCATTTTAATTATGATGTGTCTTGATAAGGGCCTCTTTGGGTTCCTCTTGTTTGGGACTCTCTGCACTTCCTGGACTTGTAAGTCTATTTCTTTCACCAAGTAGGGGAAGTTTTCTGTTATTTCTTCAAATAGGTTTTCAATATATTTCTGTCTCTCTTCTCCTTCTGGTACCATAATGCAAATGTTGGTATGCTTGAAGTTGTCCCACAAGGTCCTTACACTATCTTCATATTTTTGGATTCGTTTTTCTTTTTGCTATTCTGATTGGGTGTTTTTTGCTTCCTCATATTCCAAATCATTGATTTGATTCTTGGAATCCTCTACTTTACTGTTGAATCCCTGTTAATTATTCTTTATTTCAGTGAGTGTATGCTTAATTTCTGAAAGGTTATTTTTCATGTCTTTGATGTTCTCACTAAGGTTCTTGAAAGTTTCACTAAGTTCCTTGAAGTTCTCATTAAGATCCTTGAATAACCTTATGTTTTGAACTCATTCTAGTAGTTCGCTCACTTCCATTTTATTTAGTTCTTTTTCTGGAGATTTCATCTGTTCTTTCATATGTGACATGTTTTTTTTTTTCTTCACATTTTGGCTTCTTTCTGTGTTCGCTTCTATGTATTAGGTAGAGCTTCTATGGTAGAGTGGCCTTGTGTAGTAGGTGACCTGTAGGGCCCTGTGGTTCAGCATCCCCAGTCACCTGAGCGGGGCACTCCAGCTTATGTGGGCTGTGTGCAAAGTCTTATTGTAGTTGAGCCTTGACTGTTGTTGGTGTCTCTGGGAGGAATTGACCTCCAGGCCAATTGGCTGTGAAGACCAGCTGCGACTACAATGGAATAGATGCTGTATAGGAGACAACCCTATGGAGCAGAACTTGCTTCAGTGGGGCTTTGGTGCTCACTAAGTCTGCCCCTTGAGTGCGTAGTTTGTAGATGTATAGAGTTGTAATCTGGTATGGTCTGAAGCTTTCCACTGGGTACACTGGCTCTGGGGCCTCCTGGGAGGTGCAGAATCAGCCACTACCTGGGGCCACCTGGCAAGAGATACAGAGTGATAGGCAGATGGCTGCTACTTTTATTGGGCTTGTGATGTGCCCAGACGAGGCTCAGCTGTGAAGCAAGGCAGGCTGGTGCTAGTGCCAGGTCTTGGGCCTTTTATTGATAGGTTTGGAGCACACTGGTACCATCTACTGCTTGTTTAAGAGATTTTAGCAAAATATGAAGCCTGAGCCAGGACAGGTCATTTATATGGAAAAGCCCCTGAACACAGCCTGGGTGGGTGGGGCTGCAAATTGGATGGGGTGGGGACTCAAGGAATCACCAGGACAGAGCAAACAGTGAGAGCCAGGCTGATGAAAACTCAGATATGGCTGCCTGTCAGCTCTGAACAGGGGAGGTTTCAGCATAGGAACAATGCCCCCTATGAGCATCCTCATCTGGGAGAAAGCTGCCCCCAAGCTCTTGCTCTGATGCCAGATAATCCAGTTCCTCCTCATATGTCCCTGTATTCCCCCACTCACCCCCGAATCTGCTGCCCCAGCACTAGAGCCCAGAGGGAGTGAGTCCAAGTAATTTCATGTGCTGGCCCATTAAGAGGAAATGCCTGTGTCTCCAACAGCCTCCCTGTCACTCAGCCATAATCCCCTCTGGTTTTTATGGCCCAAAGAATGAGGACTTCTCTTCCTAGCTCTGGAACCCTGGGCTGAGAGTCTGGTGTGGGTCTGGAACCCTTTGCTTCCTATGGGAGGCCTCTGCAATGGAGATACCCCTCCCAATTATAAAAACAACCAGCCCGTTCTGTGCCTCTTGATGTCCTTTCTTTACTTTTCTAGTTGTAGGACTTCCATTCAGCCAGATTTCAGGTGGTTCTGAATGATAGTTGTTCTGTATTTTAGTTGTACTTTTGCTGTGGAGGCAGGGAGTATTGGAGTGTACCTATGCTGCCATCTTGGTTCTCAATTATAAAAACAACCAGCTCGTTCTGTGCCTCCACCCCTCCTACTAGTCTTGATGTCCTTTCTTCGTTACCTCTCTAGTTGTGGACTTCCATTCAGCCAGATTTCAGGTGGCTCTGAATGATAGTTGTTCTGTATTTTAGTTGTACTTTTGCTGTGGAGGCAGGGAGTATTGGAGTGTACCTATGCTGCCATCTTGGTTCTCTCTTAACCAACATCTTTCAATGGAGAATCTTCAAATCAAAAATCTCTCGATTTTTTTTCTTGTCCTGGAGATGAAGTGTGGCAGAGTGGCCCTTGGCATTTCCCACCAGAATGTTTCAAATTTTATTTAAATAACATTAACTGAATCTCTGGCTTCATCACAGCAACCTTTATATTCATCACCTACTGTATTTTACCCACTCCAGATAACAAACGCCTGGTATTCTGCTAGGTTTATAAAAACCAATCTCTTAAAATATTTGTATTTTCTAAGGTTTCAGATAGAAGAAATGTCTCTTTGTGATCTGAATACTTACAAAATGGATTTATACAGTAAGGGTCAGGACAAATTTACTTTAGGGCAAGGCTGGGATAAGAAAGGCTTTAAGGCATAATTTTAACTGTCTCCAAGAATGGGTAGTAATAAAAGGACATTGAAGGTAAGTGTGAGACCAGGAGAAAGGCCATAAAAGCAGTTAAAATCCTTGTGTTTTGGGTAGACTATGAGTAAAACACTTAGGATAGAATAAAAGAGTTATAAACATGACTCATTGAGGCTAAATCACAACTGTTTTCCAATGCATGGTTAAAGATGCCTCTGAATGTTTTTTAGTAGAATATCTCATGATAAAATACATGCTTTAGGGAAATTCATCTGGTGATAATAGAAATCTAGGTGCAACTGTGGAGTGAGGTAGATAAACCATAGTCACTCCATTTCCTCATCCAAATTAAAGTGACAAAGGTAGCGTGATGGCACTGGGAAAGGACAGTTGTGAATGGGAGAGTTATAACAAAGAAAGAATTGACAGGATGTGGTGAGTGATTTCTTATGGGGAGACATAACCTTTCCTGCCTCCTTGCCCAGGGAGGCATCATTCTAGAGACATGCCACCCTTGAGTTATTGTGTGCTGAAGGCTGGGTAAATTCCAGCTAGAGGTGAGTTTGTCCTCCAATGGTCTGAGGCAGATTACCGCAAATTAAATTTCATGCTAACCTGCTCTAAGCCAGGAACACATCATTAAGCTTCAGGGTTATCTAGTTGATCACACTGAAAAATCTATTTCCACTGTTCCCTTGATGACAGTTGTGAAAATATTTTAATCACAGTATGAAATCATTTTGTAATATTTCACCAAAGCAATTATGCATCCTCTGAAATGCAATACTGCAAAGAGGCTCATGGGATGAAGCCATTACTTCTTGGTTAGCAAATGCTCTAATATCTAGAAATGGCCTTGACAGGGCTGCTAAAATCCAGGTCGACTCTTCAAGCCAGGTCTATACCAGCTAAGTGGGGTGGAGAATTGAATTATTTTGTTGGAAAATTAATACTGTCCACCCTCTCCTGCCTCCTTTGTCTATATTGATCATTCAACTTTTGAGAAAATTTATACTCCTCTTCAGGGCCAGAAATATTGATGCCAATGTCAGTTCAAATTTTGGCCTGAGGAAGACAAGAAAGGAAACAAGTGTGCATATGTGTGTGTGTGTTTATCAGAAGATAACTGAAGAATGCAATAGGCAAGCGATAACCTCTCTCTCTCTCTCTCTCTCTCTCTCTCTCTCTCTCTCTCTTTTAATCCTCACCTGAGGACATGCTTAGAGAAAGAAGAGAGAGAAACACATTGATTGGGTGCCTTCCATATATGCCTGACCATGGATGGGACTCGAAACCTAGGTATGTGCCCTGACTGGGAATTGAACCAGCAACCTTTCAGTGCATGGGATGATGCTCAACCAACTGAGCCACTATGGCCAGCAACAATAGCCTTCATTTAATCAGGGACATATGAGTTTACCAAGTGTTTGTATTAATGCCCGGGATTCAGTGTTAAGACTTTATCTGAAATATAACTGAAAGAATGCTATGGGGAAAATGTATGCTCTTGTAAAACTATACCTGGTGAAGATAAAGCCAAGTGATGACCAATGTGAGGATCAAGAAATCAAGATTTACCAATGTCAACCTAATCAATTTAATAAAACCTTAAAAAAAGAAATCAAAGCCATATAATTCAAAAGGAAAAGAGAAAATCTGAGTTATCTAATGAGAAAGACACCTTGAGAAGATGAAGCTTTTGTATCCATGCTCCCTCTCCTCAGGATGTCATGGATGTGGTGGCAAGCACATGTGAACAAATGAACAAATAGGGAAACATCAAAATTCATTTAGCCTCTAAATGACTGTAAATAGTTCCTAAAGTTAATATATCAAGATGACTTAGTCTTCTAGGCCTGCTGAAACAAACTTCCATGGACTGGGTGACTTAAACAACAGAATTTTCTTTTCTCACAGTTCTGAAGGCTGAAAGTTCAAGATCAAGGTGTTGGCAGGTTTTGTTTTTCCCCAGGCCTCTCTCCTTGACTTGTAGATAGCCACCTTCTTGCTGTGTCTTCACATGGCCTTTACTTTGTGCATGTTCAGCTCTGGTGTCTCTTCCTCTTCTTATAAGGACACCAGTCAGATTGGATTAGGGCCCCACCTTATGACTCCATTAAACTTCAATTGCTTCTTAGAAGCACCTGTCTCCACAGTGCAGCCACAGCCAGAAGGCACCTGGAGTATGTCGGCCCCATTTGAGGGGCGCAGTGGGGTGGTTCTGTGCGGGACTCTGTGGAGCCGGTAATGCCAGATCTTAGAGGAGGTGTTTATTGAAGTTCAGGTGCCGCCAGGCACTTACACCCATGATATCCGGTGCGACCTGCAGAGCTGGCATGTGGTGCTGGCAGTGAGTGGCCATGACATTTTCAAGGGCAAACTCTTGGATTCCACAATAGCTGATGAGGAAACATGGACTTTGGAGGATAGAACAATGGTTTGTATTATTTTTACAAAGACAAAGAGAGATGCAGCAAATTATTGGACTTCTAGAATCTGAATATGCAGCTGATCCTTGGGTGCAAGACCAAATG
>NW_005359195.1:1141441-1163088 GCF_000412655.1 Myotis brandtii
TTAAAACTATAAAACTCTTAGAAGAAAATGTAGGGGAATGATTCATGACATTGGCTTGGCAGTGATACCTTGAATATGACACAAAATCACAAGCAACAGAAGAAAAAAATAGGGAATTTGAACTTTATAAAAATTAAAATCTTTTGCACATCAAAGAACACTATCAACAGATTAAAAAGGCATGGGAGAAAATATTTGCAAATCACATATTTGATAAGAATTAATATCAAGAATATCTACAATTTAACAAAAATCCCCCAAATAACCTAATTTGAAAATAGGCAAAGTACTTGCATAAACATTTCTCAAAAAAACAGATATGCAGATGGCCAGTAAGTACACAAAAAATGCAGAACATTTATCAATTACTATGAAAATTTAACTCAAAATCACAATGAGATAACACTTCACACCCATCAGAATGGCTGTTAAAAGGCAAATGCACACACAGAAATTACAAGTGTTGAAGAGGATGTAGAGAAATTAAAACCCTTAGGCATTGGTTGGAATGTCAACTGGTATATCCACCATGAAAAATAATAAGATGGTTCCTCAAATATTAAACATTGAATTACCACATGACCCAAAAATTCAATTTCAGCAAATTAGTAAGCATTGAAGAACAGAAAGCAGAGACTTGAATAGTAATTTACACCAATTTTCACAGTAGCTAAAAGGTGTGAACAGCCCGAGTTTTCATCAACTAATGAATGGATAACCAAATGTGGCTATCTTGGGAGCACGAATAATAGAAAATTATTCAGTCCTAAAAGGAAAATTATTCAATCTTAAAAGGAATGAAATTCTAACACATGCTATATCATGGATGAGCCTTGAAAACATTATTCTGAGTGAAATAAGCTAGACACAAAAAGGAAAAAAATTATATGTTCTCACTTGTATAAGACACCTAGAGCAGTTTAATTCAGAGAGACAGAAAATAGAATGGTGGTTGAAGGAGAGGAGAGTTACAGTTTAGGAAGATGAAAAAGTTCTGGGGATGGTTGCACAATAATATTAATGAATGTACTTAATGCCACTGATCTGTTCTCTTAAACATAATTAAAATGGTAAATTTTACTTTATGCATATTTTACCATAATAAAAAATGTCATTACAAAGGAACATATGCCTATGTTCAGAACTCTATACCGTACAGACCAAAGGTAAATCTCTAATTCAGAAAAAGCTACTTCTACAATCAAACATGAGCGTATATCTATTATAACAAAGACAGAAAACATTAAAGGGATCATGTCCAAAGTCATGTGGCCAGTAGGGGGAGGAGGAAAGAGCAGCTGTTGCTGGTTGAGTGTGTGAGACAGTTACAGTTTATTCCTTTTTAACTGGTTGATTCTTATTTATTCTCTTTATTTCTGAATCCCAGTTCCAAGGGGCAAAATGCAGCATCCACAATGTCCCAAATCAAAGAAGATGGTAGCTGAGTTGTTGCAAGACCCTTAGAAACTGAGGCTTATTGGATTTTTTGGGAGCACTCTGAATTTAATGAGATGGGGTGAAGAAGACAGTGGTGAATGGGAGGGTGTGATGGCGGGGCTGAAACCCAGAGCTAGTACGGCTCCTGGTTCACCGATCGACCTAGGCACCCGGAAAGGTATGCCGCTGATAGGGTAATTTTTATTCAGGCAGAAAGAGTGAAAGAGACAATCATTTGGAAACATGAATATAAATACGCATAAATAAACTATAGTTGTCTCTCGATGTCCATTGGGGAATTGGTTCCAGGAACCCCTGTGAATACAAAATTCTCAGATGCTCAAGTTCCTTATATAAAATGGTAGAATATTTGCATATAACCTATGTACATTCTCTCATATTTTAAATCATGTATAGATTACTTTTAATACCTAACAATGTAAAGCTATGTAAATAGATTTCATACTGTATTGTTTAGGAAATAATGATAAAAAATAATAAGGTTTGTAGTTTTTCAGCACAGACACAACCATCATAGGACTAATTACATAGAACATGTCAGCAACAACATAACATTTTATTTTTCAAATATTTTCCAGCCATGGTTGGGTAGCTCAGTTGGTTAGAGCATCGTCTCAATATACTAAAGTTTTAGGTTTGATCCCCAGTCAGGGCACATACAAGAATCAACCAATGAATGCATAAGTAAGTGAAACAACAAATTGATGTTTCTCTCTCTCTCTCTTTCTTCTTTCCACTCTCTCTATAAAATAAATTTAAAACCTAAAGTAGAAAGAATTTCCATCCGCTGTTGGTTGAATCCGTGGATTGGGAAGCTTTGGATATAAGGGGGGATTGCAGTACCTTCAAACCTTCTGTCTCACAATTTGTTTTCTACATTTCCCCTCCACATTCTGTCTAAACTGCATATTGAATTATGTATTTTTTTCCTTTTGGTAGATGGTGTCCAAATTCTTTAGCACAGGCTCTAGCCCAGCCGTGGGCAAACTACTGCCCTCGGGCCAGATCCGGCCCGTTCGAAATGAATAAAACTAAAAAAAAAAAAAGACCGTACCCTTTTATGTAATGATGTTTACTTTGAATTTATATTAGTTCACACAAACACTCCATCCATGCTTTTGTTCCGGCCCTCCGGTCCAGTTTAAGAACCCATTGTGGCCCTCGAGTCAAAAAGTTTGCCCACCTCGCCTAAGCCCCTTCGTGAATGGGACTCGTTCTGCCCAGGCTAATCTCTCACAGCTGTCCAGGGCTCTGGTGATGCTAAGTGCAGTCCACCTCTCTAGGTACCTTACGTACTGTAGCTCCCACTTTGCCTCTCTGTCAGTGCTATTCCCTCTGTGTAGAATATTTGTCCTCCTCTAATACTCAAGTGTCACCTCCTCTGTGAAGCCCACCTTGCCTACACCAAGAAGAATCAGATGCATCCTCTTCAGCGATTTCTCAGCATCTTGTATGTCTTTATTATAGTGCTGATAACATTGCTGCCATTTGATGATATGTGTATGTACCCTGCTGGGAAATAGAAACTTTCCTGCTTGTCTCATCAGACACAATAGGCTGGCACACTTCAATAACACAGTATGTTTTTGAGCACATGGATATGTAAATGTGTAAACTTTCAGTAACCCGATTCTTTAACAATAGGAAAATATCACGGAAGCTTATGGAGATCTCATAGCCAAACAACAAGAATGAAATCTGAAAGCTGCTGATCAAATTTTAATAATTGTAGCAAAAATTCTAAAGTGATGGCATTAGTCAGCCATCACCATTTGTTCATGGAGTGTTTGCTATTTACTGGTCTGACCAGTCACCTCATCTGTGCCAGCTGTGCTTCATAGCCCTCCACTAGTGGGGAACTGAGAGGATGGAGACACAGACTGAAGAATGCACCGAGATTCTTAAGATTATAGTAGGAAACCAGGTGATCATGTTACTAAAATAATTGTCTGACTTCTGAAATACAAGCTTTGAGCAAAAGTGATTTCCCTTCTCAGTTAATTGGCTGCTTCTGCTCCCAAGGTGATCACTCAATCATACTAACCTACTCAGTAACTTTAAATGGACTTGCACCAGCCTGAAACCAACTCCATTACCTCCTCAGACTCTCTGGGGTCATTTCAGCAATTCTGGGAATATTACCAACAGGTACTGTGTGGTTTTGTCTTGGTCCAGTTGAATTTTTTTTTTTTCAGGACAAAAACTTTGGATAATTTGCAGATACATATAATGTCAGCATTGGAAAGAGTCCATGGTGATCCTTTTTGCTCAATGCTCTCATTTTAAAGATACTGAGTCCAGGCTGAGACAAGTGGCTTGCTGAGAGTCCCTAAGCCAGCAGGTGCAGGCCTGGTTTACAGCTCTGGTTTCCTACCTGTGAGGCCAGCGTTACGCTCCCTACCTCGTGCCTCTCACACAAGAGCTACGGCTTTATGTATTTAATCCAGGGCAGGGCAAGCACAGGCAGCCATGTGTGCATTGAAGGCTTTCAAATCAGATCTTCAAAATTGAAGTTAGGGTAAGCACAGGCTTTGCATTTATTCACCATTTAGGAAAATAGATGTATGCAATATTTTCAACCCACTGAACCATAATCTTTATACAAAATACTAATGAAATACACAGTGTGATCCAGCTTCTCATTTCCCTCCTCCCCATGTGCCCTCCTTCCATCTGCAGCTCTTCACTTGAAGACGGTGTCTGCATGCAGCCCCTTCCAGGGAGCCTTCATTAGAGAACGTGCAAGACCAAGACCCCCTTTGCATGGGAGCATCAACCAAAGGATTTAACAATATGAATCCATTTCATAGACGAACTGAAACAAATGAGCAAAAAGCATGCCCGTTTAGAAATTCTCTTCTAGCCAGAGAGCTGAGAGGAAAACGAATCCAAGAATATGTATCATTTTAGTAGGCAGATAAAATATAAAGTCCACAATGTCCCAAATCAAAGGAGAAGATGGTAGCTGAGTTGTTGCAGGACCCTTAGAAACGGAGGCTTATTGGATTTTTTGGGAGCACTCTGAATTTAATGAGATGGGGAGAAGAAGACAATGGTGAATGGGAGGGTGTGGTGGGGCTGAAACTCAGAGCTAGTACAGCTCCTGGTTCACGGATCGACCTAGGCACCCGGAAAGGTATGCCGCTGATAGCAGGAGCAGGGAGTCTTGAGTCGGGAGAGGGATGGTTGAGGGGAGCACTGTTTTTTTTCCATGGTAGATGACTCATCTGGAAGATACTGGCGCGGGATCAACCATCCTTACAGCTTTTACATTCTGGACTTGTAGAGATTTTATCTTTTTTTGAGTTCACACTACAAAGAAACATGTATAAAAAAATACACTGCAATTGTTGGTTTGATGAATTCCAGGTCTTGGACTGTTTGCTCTATTTAGTCCTTGGCTTAATGGACAGGAACTGACTGGGAATCACAGAGGAGGTGTGTGGAGTAGCAGTCCCTTCCTTCTTCATCCTATGGATGATCTAATGAAGTCCTTCCTCAAATAGGCTGCTGAGCGTAGTCAATAGCTGCTCAGGGCTAATAAGTCAAACTGCCTTGATTGAAGGGTTGGTACACCACTTACCAACTAGGGACCTTGGACAAGTCCCTTTTGGATCTTTAGAGGCAGCTGACTCACAATTTTTAAGACTTGTGCTTTCACAGATGACCTACCGGTAACCAACCCAGAATGTTAGTGAGAGCTACCAGCAATTCCTCCCAATTTAAAGCTACTGCATTGTTAATATTTATAAAGGCCCAGCATTCAGGACTTTGCCCAAAGCCTTGTTGCAGTGATGGTTTTCAATGGCTATTGTACTTTGTAATTATAAATTACCATTATATCATCACCATTTTTTCACATGTAGTTAATCTTTCAGCGTATATGTTATATATTTACTAAACAACATTTAAAGATATATTTGCTCTGCTGCTCACATGACTAAATTTCTATGTTCCTATACTTTGCTTCTATTATGTGAGTCCCTTGGCAATGGACTGGCTGTGAACTACCTTGCAACAAGCTACTAAGATAAATCTTGTAGAACTTATCAGTTACTTTTAAGTTCATAGAGCATTGCTATTCATATATGATCAGTGTATATCCTGCTATATTTCTTTTAAAAGAAAAAATTGGCCTTTTTTATATAAAGGGCTGGATAGTAAATGTGTTTAGCTTTGCAAGCCATGTGGTGTCTATCACCATTCCTCAACTTTGATGTAGCACAAAAGCCACCACAGACAATATGTAAACAAATGAATATGGCTATGTTAAAATAAAAACTTTCTATACAAAAGCAGTTGGTGAGCCAATTTGGCCTATAGACCATAGTATTCTGGCCCCTGTTTTAAAAAGCAAATGGTAAATAATTTATACATGGTCTTCTCAAATTTTTTTTTCAGATTGTTCTTTTGCCACTGAATTGTGAAAATAAGTTTGGTATTGGACCATTTGGTTATTGCCCAATTTAAATCTATTATATTAGAAAATATTTGAAAACTACTAGTAAAAAAAGGAAAGTTAGAGCTATTAGTATTATACAAAGAGCCAACTTCATTCTTTCACCTGAGTGTTAGATTCTGGCATTTGTAAATCCAACAGGAACATTTCTTTACAGATTTTTATAAAGAAACCATGAATAGCAGATACGGGAAGGCAGCAGGACAGGCTAAGTAATACTCAAAGCTTAAATATCTGTTACCAGAGTACAGCAGAGCACTCAAATAATGATAGGATTTCATAAAGAAACTGCTTATTAAATAAAAATGAAACCATATCAATTCTGTGGGCAAGAGATTGGATTAAAAACTAATGTGCATCTTTAAACTAAGAATTAGAAATATTTATTGTATTACTATCATCTGACTTTCAACAGAGAACATTTGTAGTTTGTAACCCATACTTAAGTCCTAAGTATATAAAATTTTAGGTTTTCTACTCTTCATAAGAAAATATTAATCATATGATATTATTAGTCACTTAGTGTTGCTTTAAATAGAAATAAATGCAAGCCATTGTACTGTATGATATTAGGCTCTATATTAAACAATGGAAAGAATTTGATTTCCATCAGCACAAAATTGTTTTAACCTTGAACAACCGTTATTTATAATTGATATAATAAATTAAAAAAGGACTTTTTAAAAGATTCAACAAAGGTTAAATTTTTTTTAAATGCTGAGTCATATTTTTGGTTAACCTGTAACAAAGAAAAAAGAAAAAATAAACATTTGAAAGTATTTAATTAAAAATATTTTACAGAATAAGTTTATTAAAACTACAATATATTTGCAAGCACCTTCTAAAAGTCCTTTCCACCTTCAGCAATCAGATAGAAAGCTAGTTAAGGGTAAAACGTAATTATTATGGTGATTTTTCACAATTGCTATCTTTAAAGCAGCATTGTAGCTTTGCTAGGTTAGAAAATTACCTTTCCAAGCATCGCACATTATTTCCATCCCACTGGGGTTTCCAGCCCACCACTCCCCGGAGAGAACACCAGTGGAGTACATGGATCAGTAACAGGTTAGGGCAGTGGTTCTCAACCTTCCTAATGCCTCGACTCTTTAATACAGTTCCTCATGTTGTGGTGACCCCCAATTTCATTGTTAAAAATTGAACATAATTAAAACATAGTGATTAATCACAAAAACAATATGTAATAATATATGTGTTTTTCGATGGTCTTAGGCGACCCCTGTGAAAGGGTCGTTTGACCCCCAAAGAGGTCGTGACCCGCAGGTTGAGAACCGCTGGGTTAGAGCCTCCGCAGCTCCAGAGACCAGGCACACCGCCTGGCCTGGGAACAGCTCAAACAAATCCGTACTTGAGCCAAGAAATGAGGTGCCATGTAGAAACACACACCAAATTCTAATAAATGTTGTGAATTCTTACAGAGAGACTCTCTGTCTTAGTTTCTATGCAACAAACCTTTGCTTATGCCAGGTATTGCAGAAGATTGGATTTTTTAAAAGTGAAAATTAGTGACTTGATAGAGATACTATTTTTTTGATGCGTGCATAATCTCTCCAATCTGCTTGAGATTTTCTCTTATCTTTTGTCACCTTTTTATTAAATTTATTTAACACTGGTTAACAAAATTATACAGGTTTCAGGTGCACAATTCCACAACACATCATCTGTACTCTGTATTGTGTCTTCAGCACCCCAAGTCAACTCTCCTCCATCACTCCCATACTCTCTTCCGCCTCCCCCACACCTACAATCACAGCACTGTTGTCTATGTCCATGAGGGTTTTTTTTTTGTATTGTTTGTTTGTTTTCTTTTATTCTTGATTCATTGAGCATCATTTTATCTTGCATGAAATGTTTTGAAAGGTTCGAGTCTCACAGAAGAAATAGTCTAAAAACAAAATAAGGTTTGTTGGCCTGGTCGGCATGGCTCAGTTGGTTGAGCATGGTTCCATTCACTGAAAGGTTGCCAGTTTGATTCTGGCACATACCCTCGCTATGGGCTCAATCCCTGGTAGTGGGCATACAGGAGGCAGCCGATCTAGCTTGTGCTCACACATCGATGTTTCCCTTTCTTCCTCCCTCTCCCTTTCTCTCTCTCTAAAAGTCAATTAAAAATAAAAAGAAATGTTTGTTTATGCACTTCTTATAAACAACTATAAAATAAAGTGCTAAAAATCTGGTCAGAATTTAATCTTTCTTATTTATTTACTCTCTCACAATTAAGTTTGTATGTGCAGAAAGTGGTGGATCCTTCACTATCACGTTATAACAATGTACCAAACTCTGCCCTGAGTTCCCATAGCATTGGGAATATATTTAGACTTAGGTTTTGCCATTCTTAAATATGATCTAGTTTGGTTTCATGCATGTTAGTTTTATTTATGCAGCTTAATGGTAAGGCCCTTAAAGCTAAGAATCATGTTTAAAAAAATTTATAGCATCTCCCAGAGCATTCAGCATAGCGCCTGCCCCACAGCGAACATTAAGAACCTATTTGTTGATTGACAGTATTCTAAACCTAGCCAGTATTCCTAACCTGTGACTGCTTATGTGCTACTGCACAAACACAGATCATCAGCTTAGCCAAGTATCAAATAATAACAGGTTGAGTGACACAACTGGGTTGAATCTAAAATTTTGGATTTGACAATTTTAATATCTCTCCTCCTACTCATCAAGATTCACCAGAATACATTTAGATTGGAATGAGCAACCCCCTTTTTTCATTCCTTATACAGAATTAAATCTAGGCTTAATGGTTGAGGAAAGAACATTTTTTCTCAAACTTTCACTGATAAAACATCCTCTCTCTTTGTCTGTCTGTCTGTCTCTGCTTCTCTCTCTCTTTGTCTGTCTGTCTCTGCTTCTCTCTCTCTCTCTCTCTCTCTCTCTCTCTCTCTCTCTCTCTCATGTGCAATGGCTAAAGAATTGCAGAATTTTGACCTGTGTTGCATCATAAGCATTTTGGGTTAGAAGAACGAGGGCTTTATTTTTCATTTTAGCTTCTATTACCTTGTTGTAGTGCACATCTGATCATTTGGTATGTCCTGTATTCCTTACTCTGCTAACAGAGTCATGTTTGTTATTTTGGAAAAACTCCTGCATTTTCAAGACTAATTTTGCTTTCCCCTTTTCTCTAGAACAGGCTCATGACCCCAGCCTGGCCAACCACAGGCCTGTGACTGGTTAGGGCAAGGGTATGGGGTCTTCACCCAGGGAACGCTGGCCTGGGCTTCAGCTTGAACCTTTAGGAAGGAGGTGGTTTTCTGATAGGGTTGCTGAGGGGGTAGACTCTATGCCTTGATTGGCTTGTGTCAGTCTTTAACACCTGGAGAGAGGTTTTCTGAAAAGGAAGTTAATGCCAAAGAAAGAACTGAGAGTTAGCAAGAAACAGATTTGATATGACTTAGTTTGAACACTTTTTCATTAAAAGCAATAAACTGTTTTTAGCTGAGGCCTGTTTGATTTTGTTATTCACCACCAAGAGTTCACCAGAGCCTAAAGAAAACCTTAGAGTTCTCATAAAAATAGCCAATTGTGTGTGTGTGTGTGTGTGTGTGTGTGTGTGTGTGTGTGTGTGTGTTTGTGTGTACGCACGCTATGTCCTTTTCCCATCATGTTATAAGTAACAGGTTTATCCTGCCCAGCACTGCAGTGGATAGGACAGACGCTCCACTTGGAAGTTCAAGTTGTGTCACAGAGCACAGCTTGAGCCGGGCTGCTTGTTAGGTTTAATATTTCTAGCACCATGATGGCTGCCACACCAGATGTAACAATTGCCTGATGCTCAGTTTCATTTTCAAGATACCATTAACAAATTTCTTACACTAGAAAAATAGGACATCAGTAGGTTGTTTTTCACTAAAATATACAGTATTTTTACATGAACATAATCTGTGAGTAGAGCAGTGTTGCCTAAAGCTGCTCACTTTTCAGTACAATGCCTTTTCAAATTCTTATTTTGAATAGCTACATAACTTTTATTTATTTTTGTAATTATTTTATTTATTTTTTGAGAATGGAGTCAAGCAAGGTGTGACTTCAGGCACCTGGGAAGGGTGGCTCCAGCCTGAACCCTGCAGGAGACTGGGGACTGTGGTTACCCCTTGTGTAAAGGCGGCCCTAGAAGATTCCTGCTCTGAGTAGCAGAGGGCAGAACAGCTTTAGTAGCAAGGCGGTGCTCTGAAGAGTCAGAGATGTTGGAAGTAGGAAGAAACTGGTGAGGGACACATGGAATAGGTAAAGGGTATCCAACAGTGACCACTACGTTTAGTGCCAATAATAGTGTGTAGGTAGGTAGAGGTGAGTGGCGGATTGTTTATTATGACATGCAGAATGCAGCTCCTCACTGTTGAACCAAGGCATGCAGATTATAGCGTGAGAAATGGACAGTTGGGTGAGGGTACCACCTTGTACCAGCAGCCACTAGGCCACAGGCCCCTGCCTTTGGCCTCATGGCAAGGTACTGAAGCCTTTTCTAATGCATCCCTTTGTACTGGGAGTGCCTCCCTGTTCTCTAAGTTATCAAAGTACAACACATGCAGAGAGTTAGAGTGTCCCATAATTCTAATACCAAGTTTACTCCAGCCTCAATCCATTAATTCTTATACCAGTTCTAATCAACACAAAATGTTAAGCTTATCCTATCCCCTTCCCCCCTTTTTCTGACTTCCCCTTCCCCTGCCATTAGTCTCTTCCTCTCTATTAAAATAAGAACCATAATGATGATGATGATAACGACAATGATACTGATGATATAAACTTATTGAGCACTTATTCTGTGTAAGCTATGAGCTAAGCATTTTATGTAGAATGCCTAATTTAAATGTCAACCCACTCTGTAATTCAAATAGGATTATTATCTTCATTTTATAGCAGAGAAAACGGAAGCTTAGAGTTGAAGTAACATTCTTAAAGTCACAGCACTGCTAGCATGAATTCAGCCTCAGTGATTCCAGAGATCATATTCTCTGTACTCTAGTTTTCCTTGTAACATTGTGTTTTGATCCAGCATAACTCTTACTCCATGTGATTGCATGTGTAAAGATTCTCTCTTGCCTTGGTCTCTGTGATTTCTTCTTCTGGTTTAGCTCTTCTCCTTTAGGGACTCTTCTCTTAGACCATGTAGTACAGATGAAGCAATCTCTCTCATACCTTCCCTTGTGTGGAAGGTGTTCAGAGCATGTGAACTAAGCTGGTGAGTGACAACCCTCTTCTGGGACATTAATTGGAGTCCTTTGTAAAGAAGCATTTCTCCTTGAAAGGCTGAGGGTTCTAAGATCCTTATTACCTGGATCTATTTTAGCATCTTGAGAAGATATCATGCCCCCAAATATATTACCTGGATCTGTGAAGAGACTATTTTAGCATCTTGAGAAGATATCATGCCCCCAAATAAAGGGAAAACAGAGGAAAAGGGATCCAAAACACTGCTACAGTCCTGATGACATTGTTTAAGCTCCTTTATCTAACCTTCTGTGGCAGAAACTGGCTGCATCTAGCTTTGTTGCCAATAAATTCTGCCCCCTCCCAACACACACTCTTTGCTTGTACTTAAACTAGTTTGCTGACTTGAAATTGAAATAAAATGATCATATTTAAATTTTATTTTCTGCCACTAGATTGTAATTTTCTTGAGGACAGGAATCATGTCATTTAGTTTTATACTTCAAGTGGTTAGTGCAGACTCTAGCACACAAAAGTTGTGCTCATATTGCTTGCACTGAATGACTAGTTTGGGTTCAATTCAAGAAAGAAATTACTTGAGTATAATGTGAATTAATCTATCAGGAACATCAATGATAACTCATATTAGGCATCATAGCTTTAACAGGTAGATTTCTTTGACAGGCATACTCAGATGTCTTCAGAGCATCTGGGCTAAATATATGGACACCTTGAACACATGGGTTTGTGGCTTGGTTGGCCTCTGAGTGGTTTGATGAACACCCCATTTTCCCTGTAATGTGGACAACCTGAAATGGATGAAGTTGCTGTTCTTGCTGGTGACTTGAATTTGAATTTGGCCAGGTTTCTCTGGAAAGGTGATGATCAATGGCAGCCATGTGGTAAAGGATATTATCCCACTTTGCCTCCTCAGTGGGACCTAAAGATTGGTAGGTTCCACACCCTGGTTAATGTGGGAATCTATTATCACCATCTCTGGTCCTCAGCAAGCCCAGCCTTCTAGCAATTACAGCTGAGCTGCATGTGTGCTCTTTCTTCTGCATCCTTTCCCTCCAAATTCTCATTCAGTCATTGAGTCAAAGGCACTTACTTTCTCCTGAGTGCTGTTCCCATGTAGATGAAAACCAGCTCAAACTCCAGGCAGCATATGACAAAAAGAGGGTCTGGTCCACGCTGACAGAAGGTCAGAGTTAGACTTAAACATACTCTGAGAGTCTTTTCTTGCCTTACTATTTATGTTATTCTCATTCTAAGCCATGGGTTTATTGCCGGAGGCCGGTCCATCCTTGTTGCTTGACACAGTCACTGCGTGGACATACTCTGAGAGTCTTTTCTCGCCTTACTATTTATGTTATTCTCATTCTAACCCAGTGGTTCTCAACCTTCCTAATGCCGTGACCCTTTAATACAGTTCCTCATGTTGTGGTGACCCCCAACCATAAAATTATTTTCGTTGCTACTTCATAACTGTAATTTTGCTACTGTTATGAATCGTAATGTAAATATCTGATATGCAGGATGTATTTTCATTGTTACAAATTGAACATAATTAAAGCATAGTGATTAATCACAAAAACAATATGTAATTATATATGTGTTTTCCGATGGTCTTAGGCGACCCCTGTGAAAGGGTCTTGACACAGTCACTGCAGGGAAGAAACATCTGCACAGCATATGTTTCAAGGGACCTGGCATACTGTTCTTAATATGTTTGCTCCCCTTCTTAGCGCTATGTGTTCTAACCAGGGCCACCTCCCCGAGAAAGGTTGTTTCCCCAGGTGGGGATTTTTCCCTGGAGTTAGGGATTAACAGGACTAAGGAAGGGAATAAATCAGTAAAACCCCTTAACTAAGTGCCAGGCTGGTAGTTAATCACCTTAACTATGAACAATCACGCTTAAGCTACATAGTCTTTACTTAGGATAATCTCCTTCAGTTACTTCCTTGTAGCTTAACAGAACAGTAGAGTAGTGACCTTGGAATGGAGATAACAAACTAGCCCTAACCTTTGGAATAGAAAGGATAGGATTAAAATCAACAGAACTAGATGGAGATGGGATTTTTGGCAAAGGTCAGATAAGAAACTACGGACATGAAACAAGGAACTGTAGAAGGTCAAGGGAGGACCCAAAACATACCGTGATGTGACTATAGAGGCATGCTTATAGGATCAAATGGTATAAATACAGATGTAACAGGAGAATAAAGGGAGAACCTGGCTATGCTGATCATCTGAACACTGTCTCCGAGTCCTTCATTCATCGCTGACTCTGTCCACACCTTTGGGAACCCCTGGACTGCTGGGGCTGGACCCCGACAATTTATGTCCCCAGTAATGTAACTGTACTGTAACTGAGGACTGTTGTTCACTTGTACATGCCTGTGTATTTACCACTCACTCTGCATTTCGGTAGAATAAATGACCTCGTGGCACAATTTATGTTAAAAATGCAAAGACAGCACTAACGTATCACAATTTCTTATAAACTCTCTGGATTAACACCATTGTTTTCATAAAGACTAGTTACATATTCACTCAATGTGCTGACAGACTAAGAATAAAGTGATCACTTCAATCACTTTCTTAAATCTGGGACAATTCCTGGAATATCATGTTCAATCTTGAGATCCCTGCCTTAAGAGGAACATTGCAAAGGGAGGTGAAACCAGAACAGAATTAATCCAGACTAGTTCAAACAAAGTCTGATAGAACAAATACAATGAAACAAAATAACAGGGACAACAAGGGGGAAGTTTGGGGGAAATGCATTTGTCTTCAGGAATTTGAAGTGCAAGTGTTGAAGAGAAATACTCTTTGTTCTCATCAATGACATAGGGCAGAGCTAGTGATTCAGTAGAAGTACTGAAGGCAGATTTCAGGTGGACATAGGAAAAAGTCAGTCTACTATTGGATTGGTTTGCTCTTGGTTGTGGCAGATTTCTTTGTCACTGGAGATGATCAGCCAGAAACTGGATGACAATTTGGTAGAGGTATGGTATAGTAACGCCAGCTCAAGGCTTATCCAGTATCTATTCTCTTCTTCCATCTTATTAATGGGATCTGGAATTATTGTTTCAGATGAGAAATTATATTACCCTGCTTCCCTTGCAGATAAGAAGCATTGGGGTATAAAGAGCAATCATTGGATGGAACTTCTGGCAAAGTCTTTTTGCCCTTCCCCTCTCCTGGCTTCATGCCTGGAATGCAGATGTAGCTCCAGCTGTTTTTAGGGTGATGACATGACTTTAAGGGTGAAAGAAACATACTTGGTATGGTGGAGCAGAAAGGCAGAAACAGCCTCAGTCTCTGATGGCCTTATCAGCCTGGACCACTGACTTCCTTTTGCTTGTAATCTGAAAGAAAAAATACATTTTCAACTTTTTATAGCCTCTTGCATTTCTAATCTCACTCGCAAATAGCCAAATGCGATTCCTGTCAGAAACATGTATGGTCAACCACCCAACCTTGTGGTCCTTTTTTATTCTAAGCATCCATGGATATAAGAATTCATTATTTCACTTCTACCTATTATCTTTATAACCTATTTCATATAACAATTAAAATATTGAAAGGCATAATGCAAAAAATAATATTGAGATATTACATTCATATATTTTTATTCAAAATTGTCTCTATTACCTAAAGAACATCAATTCAGGGGTAATTATTTGTTTCAGGGAAGCTTAGAACAAAGAGGTCATTGTTCAACTCTAGCTTCAAATTGGCATTTTATAGGTTCCAAAGAGACAGTGTCTTCAGAGCAAAGCTTTATTGAGAGAGAAGAGGGTTTTCTAAATTACAAAAGCATCCTTCTTCTAACAAGAACCAGGTCTGGCTGACTCAGATAATAGAGTTTTCATAGAAGTTATAGAATATGAGAGGAGAAGGAGAAGAGTATAATGAAGTGGAACTATTCTTTTCGCCACTAATAAAAAGAAGGTCATACCGACAAGATGTCAGTGTGGGTACATTACCTGATTCTTGCATTCAGGCCTTGCATTCAGGAGTCACTTTAATGAGTATTCTCCCAGAGTCTATTTTTAAACTGGAAGGAAACAGGATACCTTTAATTGCCAAATCTAAGTGTGTTTCAGTGCATCAGTCAGGGTTCAATCAAGTCCTGTGCAATTGTGGGAGCAGTTTAAGCCAGGTGCTGGGCCTGAAGGAACTCTGCATCAGCTGGTCTGGCAATGGAGGAGATCAGAACATGAAGTTGGGAAGAGCAAGGACAAACTACCATCTTCAGGGATCAACTAGAACCCATGAGGACAAAGTGGAACTTACATCTGAAGATCACTACCTCCAGTCCTCATGATGTGGTGACAGGAGATTCTGGTGCAGATGCACAGGAACTTCATTTCTTTAATAGGACGCTTTCCTTCATTCAAGTTAGCTTTGTCCAGTCTAATAGCACCATGATTTACTTGCTTCCTTTTAATCAGATCCTTACACTTTTGCACACACTGCCCTTCCATTTCCATAATCATCAAGGCCTTAGGATTTTAGGTTCTAGTCAGTGTCAAACTGTCTTAAGAATAAAGCCTCAGATCTGTTGATCCAAGGAACAGAGGTTCAGTCAAACTGAAGATAACATGTTGACCTCAGTTGTGTTTTAGTCCCAGGCCCATAAAATTGGAAGAACCCTGCTCTCAGGAAACTAGACAGAATGAAGCATTGTTGACATCAGGACCTGATACAATGATCAACTACTCCTACCCTGGCCCCAACCAATCAGTGGAGCCCATGACCCCAGCATCCTCAGTCACCATGACTAATGATTTCCCCCCTAAATAATCTATCCCCTAGAGGCTATGGGGGAGCCAGGTCTTAGATGCTAAATTACCCATGTATCTAGGCTTGGTGCCATTTTCCTAAATAAATCTTTACTTTCTTTGTTGCAAACTCCTGTTCGAGTGTTATTTGGCTTTGATATGTGCAAGCAAACAAACCCCTTTAGTTTGGTAACACTGGTACCTTCACCATAAAAGTACACACACATCCAGCCTAGGGCTTGAAAAGTCAGAGGAGCCTACATTGCAGGAGTTGGAAGAGCTGAGGCCTGGCTTGTCTCCTACCAACAAGGTGAGCTACAGATTAGATGGCACTAGTAGCTGATGTCTTAAGTGTAAACCTTGCTACTATGTTACCTCTATCTTCTAACTCTCATGAATATTTGTCTTGTGACCAACCACACTCCAGAACCACATAGGCAAAGTCTACTGGCAAACACAATGCCCACTTAACTAATATGACATAGTATGAAGCCACCAAAGACAGTAATGGTCATTTTAGAATAAGATAGTTTGTTTTTGAAAAAAAATTAGATATTTAGCCATTCTGAGTTTAAATGTATATATTTCAACTTCATTCCATAAAATTTGTTTATCAGATTGTTTATCAGAGAGAAAGGCTCTTAGGAATGGTGCTTGGATCAGGAAGTTTTTGGTAATTTGGAGAAATTTTCAGAATGTGGTGTGGTCCTAGATAAGGCAGGGATATATTAATGTAACAGAAGTTCCTAATGGAAGGTATCAAGGAAAAGATGATGAAAACAAGTACTTTCCAGTATTCTCTGGGACTGACAAAATGTTTGCATGTTAAATCCTGACCCCATTCTCCCTGGTATCCAATAAGAGCAGCGGTTCTCAACCTGTGGGTCACGACCCCTTTGGGGGTCGAACGACCCTTTCACAGGGGTCGCCTAAGACCATCGGAAAACACATATATAATTACATATAATTACATATTGTTTTTGTGATTAATCATTATGCTTTAATTATGTTCAATTTGTAACAATGAAATTGGGGGTCACCACAACATGAGGAACTGTATTAAAGGGTCGCGGCAGTAGGAAGATTAAGAACCACTGAATAAGAGGGAAAGTAAGGGAGACAATGGTAGCAGCCTAAGTTCTCTTTACCAAGGAACTAGAGGCTTCTCCTACTTATTTTTTCTGCCCCTGGGAGGAGAAATGGAAGGACACACCTATCTTCTTAATGAAGGTTCTCATTGATAGAGCTGTAAGGCACCACTTCCACAATTCTTTTACACAATTTCCATAATGTAACCAGAACCGAGGTTCAGCTGCCTCCTGCCACAAAAGCCAAACTTATAAGACAGGTATTGGTAAAAAAAAAAAAAAAAAAAAAAGAAAGAGGTGTATTCAAGTGCCGGTCATCTGAGAAGATGGGGGACTCTTGTCCAAAATCCATCTCAACATCTCAGTGCAGAAAGAGGTTTTTATAAGGAAGAAGAGGGAAAGCAAAACAAATAAATCAAGAGGAGGAGACTTAAAAGTTCTCCATGTGCAGACCAGCACAGTCCATTCCGCTAAGGACCTTGAAACTGGTCACGTGATGGTCTGATGTGCATCATCTTGATCTTTGTCATCTTGAGCCGGTTCTACATTTGAGGGTCAGCAAATCTCCTGGAACTGGGATGACTGAAGTCAGAGTCTGTACCTTCTAAAGTTAGTTCCTAGGATTTTTTTTTTTTTTTGTAAAGACTTAAAAATGTATGTATTTAGAGATCACCTAAGCCCTCTTTGAAAGCAATTTAGTTAAGATCATTGATTGGGAGGAAAATCACGCTATTAAAGTCAGAAACAGAGACACCAGATTGGTGCAGAACAGCCCCTCCATTGAAAGTGGCACAGTATAGAGACGTCCTTCTTTTATGACCTCCACACGCGAACACTTGACAGAGAACCACATGGACGAAGGTTCAGTTCAAAATCCAGAACTAGAAATAGATCAGCTCATCATTTTTGGTCTTGTTGATCTGATAACTGTGCAAGGCCAAAGGCTTGTTTTCATGTGGGAGATTTTCAAACCCTCGAATGTGTACCAAGTCATCATCTTCAACTTGAAACTTTATGAAGCAGTCCCTGTGACGAGCTGGCTCTTGAACTCCGTGGCCTTGAAAGTGGGGTACTTGTTGTTTTCCTTCTCCTCCAGCTGGAACTTCACCTTGTCGGCGATGGCCTGGACCTCTGCATGGTGGGTTGGGTGGCAGAGCAACCACCGCACATCATCCCGGTAGCACTCATGGCTGAGCAGCGGGCACGGAGGTGGGAGTAGCAGGCACGGAGGAGCAGCAGGCATGGAACAACGGACTGCGAATGAGATTAGCAGTGAAGACAAAGTGAGTGGTGAGCTGAGAGCAAGGCCCTCTGTCCTAAGTCTGCCAGGTCAGGTGACCAGTTCCGATTCTTATACAAATATGCTGTTTATCTAAAAGCTACATGTTAGTCAGAGTCATCATGGAACAACGGACTGCAAATGAGATTAGCAGCGAAGACAAAGTGAGTGGTGAGCTGTGAGCAAGGCCCTCTGTCCTAAGTCCGCCAGGTCAGGTGACCAGTTCCTAGGATTCTTATACAAACATGCTGTTTATCTAAAAGCTACATGTTAGTCAGAGTCAGAATTTACATAAAAAAGTCAAAAAGAATGGTGGGGTGGATTACAATTCCTCACTGTTACAAGGGCTTTTCATACTGACAGACTCATTTGGTTTACTGCTTATATCAACTTTAAACAGATTGGACAAACATTGGAACTATACACTGAGTGGCCAGATTATTATGACCACCCCATCGGTACAATGAAGTTAATTAGTTATGCAAATAATAATAATAAAACCTTGAGAGTATTTGCTTAGGAAGTTTTCAATATTCGGTATTTTTGGAAGTGTCAATAAAGTACTGATGGGGTGGTCATAATAATCTCGCCGGTCATAATAATCTGGCCACTCAGTGTATATTCTTTCAATAGGAAAAACTCCAATAATGAAGAAGACAAGTTTCTAGTATGTCTACAGCCCTCTATGATTAAGATGTCATTTCTTGCTTTTGTAGATATGATATTGTGATGTATAACAAGAAATAGTATTTGCCTTTTGTTCCCTTCCAGTTTCTGGCACAGAGCTCTTAAAACCTTTGGAGTTTTCTTTTGTTATGTTAATGAGGTGACTAAGCTCCTAAAGATGCAAACTAGTTGCCAGGGGAACCAACCTTGTGATTGGAAGGTTGGAATTTTAGCCCCATCCCCCTGGAGGAGGTGGATATTGAGTTCAATCATCAATAGCAAATGATTTTATTAATCATGCCTATGTAATGAAGTCTCCGTAAAAAAAACAAAACACACATACACACAAGGAGGGGATTTGGAGAGCTTCCAAATTGGGGAACTTGTAGAGTTTTGGTGAGAGTGGTGTGGTAAATTGCCTTATGCATCTCTTCCATCTGGCTGTTCCTCCTTTTGTAATGGATGGGCGATCTATTGAGTAAATGTTTCTCTGAGTTCTGTGAGTCACTTTAGAAAATGAATCAAACCCAACATAGGGACCATTGGAACCTCCAGATCTATAGTGCGTTGGTCAGAAACACAAGTGACAACCTTTACTTACCACTTGTGTCTAAAGTGAGAGGAAGCAGTTTTGTAGAACCAAGCCTTTAACATGTGGGATCTGACACTATCTTTAGATAGATAGTGTCAGACTGTAGTTGAATTGTAGGACACCCAGCTGGTGTCTGAGAATTGCTTTGGTGGTGTGGAGAAAAAACGCACACACGTTGAATTTGTTGACCAGAACTATAGTGGACCAGTGGCAAGACTGTCCTTAATTCTTCCTCAGGCTCTATCATGCTAGATAAAGAGACACTCGGTGGGCTTGATTGTTTAATCATCCACACAATATTCTGTGGTATTCAGCTTGGGCTAAAATATAATTTTTTTTTTATGCTGTGCAAGCACAGAATGGGTAAGTAAAGCCAGAAGGGACCAGGAGTCTGTGCCTGGGGGCATTCATAATTCTATGGATGTGTGTTGGGTGAGGGTGGGGATAGAGCAGGTATGGGCGGCATTAGCTGTGTCATATCCTTCTAATTGGAGGCATCTCTGCCCAGGTTGGGCAGACACTTTGGCTTTTGCGCTGGGTGCCTGGCCCTCCTGCCACATGACACGGCCCCCTGATGATCTTCCCTCCATTCATCTGTCAGAATGGTCCTGGTTCACTCCCCAGTCACTTGGCTCTTTCTCTTTCAACATAGGCGCTAAGCAGCGGTGAACTTACAGGAAACAGCTCACAGAGCCCTACCTATCCTCTCCCTTTTATTCTTTGTAGCAAGTTCTGTGTCGGGAGTTCTTTGCCTTATTTTTTCCCCCTTTGCTGTCATGGGCTCAGACTTTGGTTCGTTAACTCAGACAACTTTCTCTGGGTTCCCACCTCCTTCTTCCTCAGCTTTTTTGTCTGCTTGGCAAATTGCTACTTACTCACTGAGAATGATTTCTCCAAGTTGTACTTTTCCAACTCTCGTCTCCAAGCTCCTGAAAAGGCTAATGAGCACTGGTGCTTGGATTGTAGCACTAGACATTTGCCACAGAGCTAATGCAAAATGCATGGCATGTGTCCAATATCAGAAAGCAAAGTGCTGCGGCATGACGGGGAAAAGGAAATGCTTTCTTTATTCTGTGTGACATGACTACCTGGAGATTTGCTTTGAAAGACACAGTTAAACCATAGAAAAAGGCAACTGTTGTCAGGATGAACTTGGAACAGAATTGAGTCATAAGCATGTGGTAGGTACTTGGAAATCATGTAGAAATTCATTTATAATCAAGGAAAATTATAAAATTAAGTTTACATATATCAGACATGGTCAGCTTAATTGCCTGGCAAAGAGAGAATCTATATTGTTACCTAATTTATAGGTTTTTATTTGTTTTCTCTGAAAGGCAAATATTTATTCTCCCAGGAGAGAAGATAGTGATGGGCACGTATGCTGCGCATGTTTTTCATTTGGTCATATTTCAAAATGGACTTGTGCCAGGAAACTGTCTCACATCCCTAATCCTTACCTTTTTCCACCCTGCCCTCTGATTCTACAGCCACATCAATGGATACCTGCCACCTGCCTGACTTCCCAATATGGAAGCCCCAAGAGGAGACTGGAGAGGGGAAAGGGAAGTCATGGTATTTCTTCCTCTAGCTCCTTCCCTCAAGGTTCATTAACTCAGACAACATTGAGCTGGATGTGACACTCGACCTCTCACAGTGGCTCCCTTCACAATTGTTCCCCCTTCCTGATTTCAGAAACTGGCCTCCCCTAGTCCCTAGAGATCCAGGGGGTGATTATGATTTAGCTGCTACTAAGGCACAGTTATAGCACCGTTTCTCATAATCCCCCCATACTTTCAATTCTGTAAATAGTCTTTATGTAAATATATCTTCAACAATTATCCTGTTTTGAGTGTGCCCACTGGTTCCTGTTGGGACTGTGACTGACACAAGCTTTTCTCATAAAGATGAGCCCTATGAATAGAGTTTTCATTCACTGGGAATTTTGGTTAGTATTATTTTACACTGTGCAGAATCTAATCTAATAAAAGAGAAATATGGTAATTAGCGTACAACCGCTACCCTTCCCATTGGCTAATTAGCGAGATATGCAAATTAATCACCAGCCAAGATGGCGGTTAACTGCCAACAAAGATGGCGGTTAATTTGCATATGTAGGCACAATGCAGGG
>NW_005359195.1:1164591-1165338 GCF_000412655.1 Myotis brandtii
AGAAACATCATGGATTGGCTGCCTCCTGCACACCCCCTACTAGGGATCAAGCCCACAACCCGGGCATGTGCCCTGAATAGGAAATGAACCGGTGACCTATTGGTTCATGGGTCAGCGCTCAACCACTGAGCCACACCGGCCGGTACTGACTTCTCTTCTTGAATTTACCTCACAGTTGTAGGCTTGTGCGTCACTGACATCACTGTCCTTTTAGAGGAGGGGTCCTCAAACTTTTTAAACAGGGGGCCAGTTCACTGTCCCTCAGACCGTTGGAGGGCCGGACTATAGTTTAAAAAAAAACTATGAACAAATTCCTATGCACGCTGCACATATCTTATTTTGAAGTAAAAAAACAAAACGGGAACAAATACAATATTTGTATTTGCATGTGGCCCGCGGGCCGTAGTTTGAGGACCCCTGGTCTAGCATTTATTGAATGCCATACAAGTACAAACTATTATTACTACTACTACTACTACTGCTATGTTTTAAAGGGTGAAACTTTATAGAAGTTTGGAGGACCTTATTGGGGGTTGGCATCTATACTAATAAAAGGGTAATATGCTAATTAGACTAGATAGACCAGATGTCTTCTGGATGTCCTTCTGGACAAAGCCATGGTGGCAGGGGCTGAGGTAGAGTGGTTAGGGGCGATCAGGCCAGCAGGGGAGAGCGGTTAGGGGTGATCAGGCCAGGAGGGGAGAGCAGTTAGGGGTGATCAGGCCAGCAGGGGAGAGCAGTTAGGGG
>NW_005359195.1:1165395-1172056 GCF_000412655.1 Myotis brandtii
GAGGGATGTCCGACTGCTGGCTTAGGCCCCATCCTGCCCGGCAGTTGGACATCCCCTGAGGGGTCCCGGATTGGAGAGGGTGCAGGCTGGGCTGAGGGACTCCTCCCCCCACCACCTCCATGTACAAATCTCATGCACCAGGCCTCTAGTATGTAAATAAAAATGTATCCAAAAAAAGCATCTGACAGTTAACAATAGGAAGCATTGGTCCAGAGTTTATGTGCCAAGCTTTATGATAATAGGTGCCAGCAATGGGATATGCTGCCTTCTGCCCACAAGAAGCTTAGCTGAATTTGATAAAATGGAGAATAACCTACAACAGCGGTTCTCAACCTGTGGGTCACGACCCCTTTGGGGGTCGAATGACCCTTTCATAGGGGTCGCCTAAGACCATCTGAAAACACATATATAATTATATATTGTTTTGTGATTAATCACTATGCTTTAATTATGTTCATTTTGTAACAATGAAATTGGGGGTCACCACAACATGAGGAACTGTATTAAAGGGTTACGGCATTAGGAAGGTTGAGAACCACTGACCTACAAAATGAAAAGACATGAAAAAAAGTTAGGATTTAAGGAGAGTAGAGCCACTAGTAATTCTATCTATCTATCAATCTATTATCTATCTATCTATCTATCTATCTATCTATCTATCTATCTATCTATCATCTATCCTCTATCTATCAATCATCTATCTATCAATGTCTATTATCTATCATCTATTATCTATCTATCTATCAATCATCTCTGGATTTATTACAATAGGGCTTTGACCTTATAAAACTATAGGCTAAACAGTCATGTTTCTTCTCAGTCAGCATCCTAAAGTCAGGGCCTGCAGTCAGGAATGAAAGATGGGTGTGAAATGAGGGAATGAAGAACAAACTGGAAACTTTTGTAGCAAATCACTTATGATAGTAGCTAATACTTAGTGAATCTTTCCATGAGCCTGATTTCTTTAACACTTTCAATTTTCACAGTAGCCCTGTGAGGTAGGTACTATCATTGTCTGCCTTTTTCTGGTGAGAAAACTGAGCTTTTATGCTGATGTCACAAAGCTCATGGCCATAGCCCTTTGTCTTTATTTCCCAATTTTCTGGGTAAGGTGTTAATATGGAAGCACTACCTAGATTCTACTTTAATTTTTTCCCCCCATTTGGTGGGGCTATCAACATTGGGTCTACCCCTTTGGTCCTATGATAATGAAGGCCATGTCTTTCTTTAATGATGGCATCCCCTTACAACCTGAATAATAATAATAAATGCATAAAAACAGTGTGCTTTTTTTTCTCAAAGGATCTTTAATTTCAGCCTCAGATCCACTGAGAACCCTATTTTATATGTACAACACTGACCATGCTTATTTGTGCCACTTTGATTTCCAAAGGTCTGGATCTGAACTAATCTAAAATAATGAAAGTATAATATGCTAATTAGACCAGACATCCTTCCAGATGTCCTTCTGGACGACCTTCCAGATGAAGCTGGGGCTGTGAGGGAAGCCCAGGTCCCAGGTGCCTGCTTGGTGGCCGGAGGGAAGCCAGGCTGGGTCTGGGTGCCTGTGGGCAGCCTGGGGGAAGCCAGCCTGGGTCCGGGTGCTGCCTGAGGCCAGAGGAGGGAAGCCTGGGTCCTGGGTGCCAGGTGCTGGAGGGAAGCCGGTGCTGGCAGCTGGGGGAAGGAAGGCCTACTCTTGCACTAATTTTTGTGCATTGGGCCTCTAGTATTTATTATAACTATTAGTAGCAATGTTCTGTGACCAGAATTCTACACTTAATTAATATGCAGGTTAAAAAGGATAGAAGTAAAGGCTGCTTATTTTGCCCCTTACTACATGTGTATTAAAAGTACATACATATCAAATTTAAGTGAAATGTAGGTTGAAAATAAAACCCAGAATATTGATATGTAGTCTGAGCCTGGTTGCAACTTCTTAGTGATGACACTCTGGCAAGAGCAAAAGAAGATTTTTGACTACTTAAAATATTGAAATATCAGCTAGAGAAGCCTGGGCATTTTTAATAAAACAGAATATAAATCTGTACAAGAGGAGAAATTAAGCTATTGAAAATATGAAGAAAAAGGGCAGACAGATCAACTCAAACTATTGTGGTTATTTTGGAGGAGAAAAAAAAAGATGTGAAAAGAAATTGAAAGGAAAACTAAACAAGCAGATGCCTCTATATGAGTTGACCTGTAGGTATGTATAACACAAGCCATTAAATGACAAAGCAAAGCAAGGACTATGCATTCTTTTAGGAGACTAGTTACAATGAATGAATGGTTGACTTGTTAGGAGGTATGATTATTAGCTACCAGGTGTACTGTTTAATAATGTGGATTCTGTAATCAAAGAAAACACAATAATTTCAAGAGAAACACAAAGGTGTTTTATTCAAAGTAATGTCCATTGCTAGCTACACATTTCCCCCATCTTTCAGGTAATTTGTGGATACCGTCCCAATAGAACTTTTCTTGTTTTGAGGCAAACCATTCAGAGACCCAATTTTCCACTTCTTCGTACGTTTTGAAGTGCTGCTCAGAAAGTGCGTGTGCCATCCATTAGAACAAGTGGTAATCTGAAGGAGCAAGGTCTGGTGAAAAAGGCGGGTGGGTTAATACTTCCCAGGCAAGATCTTTTAACGTGTCTTTAACTGGTTTTGAAGTGTGTGATGGTGCATCATCATGAAGCAAAATTATGGTTCAAATTGATTATTTGTTGTCACTAGCGATCAGTATTAACAGTTTCACCTGGTTTTAGAAGCTCATAATACACCACACCTTCCTGATCCCACCAAACGCAGAGCATTGTCTTCTTTCCGAAGCGATTTGGCCTTGCAGTTGATGTTGATGGTTGACCTGGATCAACCCATGATTTTGTGCATTTGGGATTCTCAAAATAAATCCATTTTTCGTTGCCAGTGACAATTCAATGCAAAAAAGACTCTTTTGTGCCATTGAAGCAACATTTTACTGATGACTTTTCGGTTTTCCATTTGTCTTTCGTTCAGTTGATGTGGCACCCATTTTCCTTCCTTTAAAATCTTTCTCATTGCTTGTAAATGATCGGAAATTGTTTGCTGATCAACGTTTTTAGTCTTTCTGCAAGTTATTTTTGAGTTTGACATGCATCTTCATCCAATAATGCTTGTAATTGTTGGTCTTCAAACTTTTTCGGTTGACCTGGACATTCTTTTCTTTCACATTGAAATCATCACTTTTAAAGCATTTAAACCAGCGTTCACAAGTATCTTGAGATGGAGCATGTTCACCATAAGCTTCCTGAAGTATACGATAACTTTCAGCAGCACTTTTCTTCAAAATAAAGTAATGAATTAAAACTTCCCGCAAATCCTTTTTTTTGGCACAAAATTCAACATTTTTAAGCGTAAAAATATCTATGATATTAATACCTTCAGCAAATTTGACATATGAAGTTTTGAAGCTTGCTGTTAATACAAAAAAATAGCATACATATCAAATCGCATATATATCAACATATGTGTAACTCCAGCTATTGAAAAAAAAATCCACATTATTAACTGGTATACCAGGAACTGAGATTCAACCTAAGTAAGACCAGCTAAGTAATAAGAAGCAGGAATAGGTTGCTCATCCGGGCAGGCTGGCTCTAGAATTCATGCTTCCAATGCTTGCTTGTTATAAAACAGTAACAAATTTTGCCTCTGGATAGAGAGAGCCTAGGGGTCAGGAGTCTAAGGCAGGAGAGACACTCTTCTCCACAGAGTCCTCTGTGCTATTGATTTATTGTTCAGTAACAATGTAAAAATAATTAAAAAGAAAAATTCAAAAAAGTAAATTAAGAAGAAAAATTCTGATTTCACCTCTGCTGACTTTCTTTTTTATGCCTTTTGACTGTTCTCTGATTTCCCTCTTATGCCTCAGGCTCTGACCTGCTCCCTCATATGCCAATGGACAAATCAGGTCACGTTATAATCATTTGTTTGCATGAGGTTCCTCTGTATTATCCCCTCGTTGAGAAGAGAGGCCATGCCTCATTCATCTTGGACTTTTTAGTGCTTACTTCTGACCCATAGCAGGCACTTGTAACCATTTTTATTGAATGGACCGAAATAAATGTCAAAGATCTATTTACTTATGTAATAGTCTCACATGGCTCACTGTCAGCCGGGCATATAGTTCCTTTGAATTGATTTACAAGAGAGAAAACTTGGCTAGAGTTTCAATAATACATTTATTACCCTATGAAACATTGGAATAAAATTAATAAGCAGACTCCCCCCAAAATGGCCTCTGGAGGAAATAGAGTGAGATGTGGTCATTGAGGAACTTCTTTATAGTTACTGTTCTGGGTTTAAATTATTAGAGAAAACATAAAATTACCCTCTTCTGCGGTATTTCTTTCCTAAAATTGTTGTATTTCTCTGGTAAATTAATTTGCATAAACCCATACATTAAAATGAGGTGAGATGAAAAAAAAAACATAGATCCTAAAACAGAAAAGTAGATGAGCATTATGCAATAAATGTTCTGGAAACTCTTTATTCACAAGTTAGAAATCGATAAATGTAGGGATTAAAATATTTTTAAAAAGCTGTGGGAAAGATAACTGAGACAAACAGTAATGCCATGAACATTGCCTAGCTTTCTAGGGGTGGGAAAGACCAAACCTGTTTAATGAAAAGATATGGTGAGTAGGATGTTATCTAAGATTTGGGAAAGACAATGAGCATGGGGAAGCCAGTTATTAAGAATAAAAGTTACAGATAAAGGAGGAGAAGAGGAACAGACAACTGGAAAATAAGAATAGCTGAAGTGCTAAATCATAGCAATGCTTTAAAAATTAGTAAAAGGATAAACAGAAAGTTAAATGAATAAAATAAATGAAAAAAAATACAGTCAAAGCTTAATATTTATCTATATATTGTTGGGGAAGGAAGGGTTATAAATATGTGTATCATGTAAATACATTTTCAGAAAAATAAAACCAATGAGGATCAAAAGTACTTTGAAACATAAACACTATAAAGATAACAGCATCTTAAATATTGTCATCAAAATTATCTTAATCTTCTAAATGGTGCTAGAAATCTAAAGAGATCATCTTAGGTTGAAAAGTGTTGATCAATCTTCCTGCATAGAATTTGGGTATTGCTTTTTAAAAAGCAACTCTCAATGGAAAGATTCTCAAAGTTCAGATGTGTAAGCTGGTCAGTTTATTTAGTTTTTTTCTTCATTGACTTCCAGAGGCTATTTTCCCTTGCAAGAGACACAGTATACAGCTAAACATTGCAAAAAGATTGAGACCCAGAAAGTGGAAAAACACACACACACACAAACACCGTGAAAAGAATGATTGTGGTCAGCTCCTTCTGGGTGTGTCTTATGGGGATGGCAGTGGGGGACTGGATGTTTTTATATTTTCTTCCACAACGAGGGGGATGGTGGGATAAATGTTAATGCACCTAATTTTAAATATTGTATAACTAGGAGCGCAGCGTGCGATTCGAAATCGCGAGGTGCTGCCCACTCTCTCTTCAGCCCTTGAAGCAGCCACGGCCACTGCTGATCAGGCCCTCCCCCAGCGCTGGTGCACGGAGGCCCCTGCTGCCCTGCCCCCGATGCTGCGTGCGCAACCTCCTCCTGTCTGGTTGACCTGTTATGGCGTCCTGGTTAATTAGCATATTTATCTATTATATATATATATATATATACTAGAGGCCCGATGCACGAAGATTCATGCAAGAATGGGCCTTCCTTCCCCTGGCTGCTGGCACCACCTTCACTCTGGCCGGAACCTCCTTTCCGCCTTCCCACACTGCCCAGAGGCCTGGAGCAGCTGGGGCAGTACGAAATGCCTGCGTTGTCGCCATGGTGATGACACAAGCGGCCTGCTCCCAGCCACTTGGTGCCAGTGTATGCAAATTAACCCGCCATCTTTCTTGGTTTAATTTGCATACTCACTCCTGATTGGCTGGTGGGCATCACAAAGGTACAGTCAATTTGCATCTTTCTCTTTTATTAGTGTAGATATAGATAATAGTTCAACCCATGCTGCCCAGTTTATTTAAAAAGTTGGCAAGAGCTACTGGTTTTCTGGGCAGAGTATTGCTCAGAAGGTTGAGAGTGGCAATCGCCTTCTTGCTGTTCCTGTCCTGCCTCACTCCATTCCTGTTTCTCAGTCAGTATAGAGTGTCAAGACAGCATCCCCACCCAGCCCTGGACAGCCACAGTCATTGACTCAGAAATCCACAGGTTCTTACCAGCACATTTGTAGTGGCATAGCTTTATCACACTAACTTCTAAAAGAGTGAAGCCTCTATTTATTTATTTATTTATTTATTTTTAAAAAAATATAGGGACCTTTCAGTCCGCAGGCCAACGCTCTATCCACCAAGCCAAACCGGTTTCGGCGAAGCCTCTATTTAAATAAAAAGTCTAAAATAGCTCTTTTATGATTCTGGTGGATGCCCAGGTGAACATGGTTAAAAACAAAATGCTACTTCATAAGCAGTAGGAAAGCTATTGACTTCAAGGATTGAACATTTAAAAACATTTTAAAAATATATATTTTTATTGACTTCAGAGAGGAAGGGAGAGGGAGAGAGAGAGATAGAAACATCAATGATGAGAAAGAATCATTGATTGGCTGCCTCTTGCATGCCCCCTACTGGGG
>NW_005359195.1:1172171-1196566 GCF_000412655.1 Myotis brandtii
TATACACTGAGCCAAACTGGCTAGGGCTTGAGCATTTTTTTAACTTTAGATTTTTTACCATAGTCAATATTACTGGTCATTCAGTGCTTCTCCAGCTTGGCTGCACATATAATACACTGAGATGCTTTTAAACCACACCCATGTACCAGGGCCCCACACACAGATGCAAATGTATTTGGTCAGGGTTCGGGCCACAGCAAGCTCAGGGGGTGCACACATGCAGCCACCACTGAGAACCATTGTGTTATAGAAACCCACAAATTTTCAGGTCACACTGGTGGAAATATTTACTCTGCATATAATTATAGAGTGCCTATAATACAAATGATGCAATTCTAGGTGTTAGGATACTAGCAATAAGGAAAATAATTATTTTTATCCTCATGGAGTTTACATTTTAGAAATGAGAGATGATGATGAGGACCAATAGAAGTGTCAAGCAGGGAGGAGCTAAGAAGATGTCTGGAAGTTAAGAGGTTTGTAAAAATGACACTTGAATGAAGTCAGAAGGAAGTCAGGGATTAAATCCTGAGACTTGGGAGAAAGCATATTTCATTTGGCAAGAGATAGGATCATGCTTGGAATGTTTGAGAGATCCTAGAGGAGTCAGAATGGCTTGAAGGAGGTGAAGTCAAAGTATAGCAGCAGATGAGATCCAAAAATCAACAGTTCCAACTCAGAATGAAACCTTCATTGCCGGGCATCCATTCGCAAAATCTTAACATACGTGGTATGTTGAGGTAATATGAAAAGAACTAATCTGAGGGGATCTTTTGAATTATATGGAAATATGTTTTGGGGATGTAACCTTTTGAGATGGTGACCTCCTTTGTGCTGGGTTTGACATGCTGCCTAACTACCCCCATGATGCCAGTGGGCACTCTGAAATCAAAGATCATACATGTGGCCTCCATTACATCCCCAATGTGAACCCCAGGTCTCTCCTATATGTGTGCAGAAGGGTGAGAGCCAGTTATTTGTAAGATCATGATTCAATGTTCAAGTTGATGTTTTTCCCAAACATTTTTTTCAGCCAGCTTTGTTCTAATTTGTGAGATGTCTCCTAGATATCTGATGTTAATTTCATTTTTTTAAAAATTTTCATGAATAGTCTATATTAATTTCAGTTTTGATGCTTTCATTTGTTTTTACGCAATAAATAAAGGAATAATAAAATTAAACATTTTTTAGTAAATTTTGGGGGGGGTTTCCCATGACTTTTCCCACATTCACTAACTCTCAAATATACCTATAAAAATTTAGATACATAGAGAATTGAAATATATCATTTTGTGTATTGGCTAGTATTTCTATTCTGTCTTTTTCAAATCCTCCACATATTGAGCCATGCCAGTATTATCCATTTTAGATTATAAATTCCTTCTAATCAGAGTGAGACTGCTTATCTAAATTTCTCTGTAACAACATTAGTTAGTGATCATAGTTATCAGAAAGTTATCTCTATGTATACAGAGAACCATGTCATTTCATCAGCTCAGTAGACCACAGAGCCTTCCACAAATAGCTTTGAGCACCAAGGCCAGTCTGACTATTGGTTGATGCAAATAAGCATAGCAAATGTGTCTGCTCTGCCTCAGTAACCACAATCTCATTGGAAACAGTTATGTATTATGGCATTGCTAGGCAGACCCCGTCAAGCAAAGCAGGATCTGCATGCAGTTATAGAGTGTTCAAATTGGTTTCTCTTTAAATAGAGGCAGGTTTAGGTTTGTTGATCAAATCAATTAGAATGGCTTTCCCCAGTTCACTCTCAGAATGAGAAACTGCTTTTCCAAAGCACTAGAGAATAACCAAGGGCCCCAGACAAAAGGACCAAAGAGTTTCAATATCCTATATAATAAAGAGCTAATATGCTAATTAGACCAGACAGCGAATGACCTTCCAGAAAGACCTTCTGGAACGACCAGTGGGTGGGGGGCGGGGCCAGCGCTAAGGAGCAGTGAGCCTGGCTTCTGGTTGAACTGTGCTACCCCCTCCCCTCCTGCTCAACCAGAAGCTGGGCTCACAGCTGGTGAACACAGTGACAATGGCAGGAGCCTCTCCCACCTCCATGGCAGGCGGGCGGTAAGGAGCGAGGGGTCCTGGACTGATCCCACCTCCATGGTAGGTGGCGGTAAGGAGCGAGGGGTCCTGGACTGTGAGAGCCCCGGACTGTGAGAGGGATGTCTGAATGTCGGCTTAAGCCCGATCCACCAGTAGGCAGACATCCCCCGAGAGGTTCAGGACTGCAAGAGGGCACAGGCCAGGCTGAGGGGACCCCCCACTCCCCAGTGCACAAATTCTGTGCACTGGGCCTCTAGTACATACATGAAAATCAACCTGGGGTATACTTGTGTAAAATAATATCTACTTGTAGTTTCTCTCTCTCTCTAACTTTTAATTACTTTATTGAAGTACTAGAGGCCCAGTGCACAAAATTTGTGTATGGGAGGTCGGTCCCTCAGCCTGGCCTGTGCCCTTGGGGTATGTCCAACTGCTGGTGGGGCACTCACGGGCCAGCCAATCCCCCCCTCCCCCAATTGCCACTGCTGGTCAGTCGCCTCCCTCTCAGGGACTGTCTGCCCCCTGGTGGTCAGTGTGCATCATAGCAACCAGTCGTTCCGATGCTGGTTCTGTCGTTCAGTCAATTGGCATATTAGGGTTTTATTATATAGGATAATTTACACACAATAAAATATACATATTGTAAGAGCACAGTTGGATTGGATGGCTTTTGACAAATGAATACACCCATGTTACTAGCACCCTATTCAAAATATACAATATTTCCATTATCCCAAAATGTCCCTTGTACCTCCTTTGTAGGCAATTCCCATGCCATTTTTTGAGCTGATCTAATTATTATTACCAGGTCTTAGTTTCACCTCTTCTACATCTTTATAAGAAACTAGAGGCCCGGTGCACAAAAATTTGCATGGGTGGGGTCCCTCAGCCTGGCTGGCGATCTAGGCTTATTGGGGGGCCGGTCAGTGGGGGGTGGGACCCCAGGAGGTTGGTTGGCTCCCCAATCAGGGCCAATGTGGGGGCCAGCTGGCTGGGAGGAGGAGCCATGGGAGGTTGGCCAACGGGGGAGGCAGGGGCTGCGGGAGGTTGGCTGGGGAGAAGAGGGGTGCAGGGAGGAGAAGGGGTTGTGGGAGGTTGGCCAACGGGGGAGGCAGAGGCTGCGGGAGGTTGGCTGGGGAGAAGAGGGGTGCAGGGAGGAGAAGGGGTTGTGGGAGGTTGGCCAACGGGGGAGGCAGAGGCTGCGGGAGGTTGGCTGGGGAGAAGAGGGGTGCAGGGAGGAGAAGGGGTTGTGGGAGGTTGGCCAACGGGGGAGGCAGAGGCTGCGGGAGGTTGGCTGGGGAGAAGAGGGGTGCAGGGAGGAGAAGGGGTTGTGGGAGGTTGGCCAACGGGGGAGGCAGAGGCTGCGGGAGGTTGGCTGGGGAGAAGAGGGGTGCAGGGAGGAGAAGGGGTTGTGGGAGGTTGGCCAACGGGGGAGGCAGAGGCTGCGGGAGGTTGGCTGGGGAGAAGAGGGGTGCAGGGAGGAGAAGGGGTTGTGGGAGGTTGGCCAACGGGGGAGGCAGAGGCTGCGGGAGGTTGGCTGGGGAGAAGAGGGGTGCAGGGAGGAGAAGGGGTTGTGGGAGGTTGGCCAACGGGGGAGGCAGAGGCTGCGGGAGGTTGGCTGGGGAGAAGAGGGGTGCAGGGAGGAGAAGGGGTTGTGGGAGGTTGGCCAACGGGGGAGGCAGAGGCTGCGGGATTGGATGGCTTTTGACAAATGAATACACCCATGTTACTAGCACCCTATTCAAAATATACAATATTTCCATTATCCCAAAATGTCCCTTGTACCTCTTTTGTAGGCAATTCCCATGCCATTTTTTGAGCTTATCTAATTATTATTACCAGGTCTTAGTTTCGCCTCTTCTACATCTTTATAAGAAATAAGTCATACAGTGTGTACTCTGTGTCAAGCTTTATTTATTCTACACAATGCTTTTGGGACACATTCTTGCTATTATGTGTATCAACAGGTTATTCCTTTTTATTCTTTATTATATGTTTTGCTGTTCACCAATTGACGGGCATTTGGGCTGTTCTTAGTTTGGGGCTGTTATAAATAAAGTGCCATGAACATTCATGTACAAATCACTTTCATTTCTCTTGAGTAAATTTCTAGGAGTAGGATTGCTGAGTCATGTGACGAATATATGTTTAATTTTCTAAGCAAATGGTTAACAATTGTTATATTAATTAAATAAGGAGGCTATTAGACTCAGGTGGCTCTAATGCTGTAAATGCCTCAAGGCTACAAAATCGAAACCTAAGGACAACCAATCACAAATGACCAACTAGGGCCCAGTGATGGCAAACCTTTTGAGCTAGGCGTGTCAGCATTTTGAAAAACCCTAACTTAACTCTGGTGCCGTGTCACATATAGAAATTTTTTGATATTTGCAACCATAGTAAAACAAAGACTTATATTTTTGATATTTATTTTATATATTTAAATGCCATTTAACAAAGAAAAATCAACCAAAAAAATGAGTCCGCGTGTCATAGGTTCGCCATCACTGAACTAGGCTTTAAGCTACAGCCAATCAGTGATTTCCTTACTTTGCCATTCATCTATAAAAGTTTATCCCCAAACTCCTGTCAGCTGAATGCTTCTAACTACTTCTCATTTGGTGCTGCCCACTTGGGATTGATGTTTGCTCAAACTTAAAACTTTTAATGTGACTCAGTTTATTTTTTAACACTGTTTTCCAACAGGATTATACTGTTTCACTTGCCTACCAGAAGCGTGAGAGTTCCAGTTATTTCACATCTGCTCCAGAACATGGTATTGTGCAACTTTCAAATTTTTGCCATTGTAGTATTTTTGGAGCTTTTCTCATTGTTGTTTGCATATCTCTAATGTCTAATAATTTTGAACATGTCTTAATATTCTTATTGGCCATTTGAATATTTTTGAGCACTATCTGTTCAAGTCTTTTGCTCATTTTTAATGGGTTGTTCATTTTTTATTATTGAATTTTCTATCAGAGAAAGCTAGAAATTTTCCAAGTGTCTATAAGTCCTCACATTACCTAATCAAGAAGCTCTTGTAGAAGTTTAACATAGTATATGTAGAGGTGAAATCAGCACTACAAATCCACACTACCTAGCTTTAAGGCCTGGCTCTGTCACTAGTGAGCTGGGTGTTCCAGCTTTGTGACTTTTCTATGTTTTGTTCCCAATGTCTTATGTACTATCACCGCAAAGTGAACACTGCCTTCTATTAAGACAGTGGTTCTCAACCTTGGCTGCACATTAGAATCACCTGGGAATCTTTTTAAAATCCTGATTTCTGGGCCTCATCCTCCGGAAATTCTGTTTCTTTGTTACTGATGTTGTGGCCCCACCCCATAACAAAGAAACAGAATTTCCGGAGGATGAGGCCCAGAAATCAGGATTTTAAAAAGACTCCCAGGTGATTCTTTCACAGGGGTCGCCTAAGACCATCCTGCATATCAGATATTTACATTACTATTCATAACAGTAGCAACATTACAGTTATGAAGTAGCAACGAAAATAATTTTATGGTTGGGTCACAACATGAGGAACTGTATTTAAAGGGCCAGAAGGTTGAGAACCACTGGTCTAGGAGAATGGCTTTGCAGTTTGTAGACACTGTGCTTTCCCTTGCTAGCAATTCTGTTGAACTGATCATATGCCATCTTCCGACATACAGGAGATGAGAGGATTTCTCTGGAGCATAACATAAGGGCTTTTGTTAGCAGTTAACCATGAAGCTCTTGAATCAAACAGAATAGGAAGAAAGGGAGACATTTATAATTTGAAAATAAGAAAGAAAGGCCAGATATTTGTGGAAGAGTAGAGAAAAAGGCCACACATACACACACGTACACAGCATTAGGTTAATAGTTTATAAGCCACCTTGTTTTTCCTCTTGAGAATAATTTCCCAAACATCATGATTTTCCAGCATGGCCCGATTTTGCAGTGTACGTTCATATACAGATAAAAACTGTGGTTTGGTGCTTTTTTTTCCCCTAAGTTTTATTCTCCTAGATAAGAATAGAGAATGTTTGTGTGGCTTTCCTGTGTTACAAATCCATTCCAGCCATTGGTCATAATTTCCTTTCTCCCATTTGTTCTGCGAATCCCTGTGTCCCAGGAAGGCAGTGTTTGAAATGTACCACCTTGATGCTGCACTCCATTACCCTGCAGCAAAACTCTTCACCCACAAGCTAGATACTTATTTCATATGTTCTTTCCATCGGTTTAAACTTTCAAAAAACCAGATGGTGTTTTGCACGACACAGGTGATACTCATGAACTGACTACCTCTCTCAACGGCCGCTTCTCTTGGCAGCTGCTTACACTGAGTTAAAGACGAGGCTTCTCTTCTCCATCAGTGGTGATGAACATCGTGCAGCTGTGTCTTACTGAAGCTGAAAGAAGTGAAAATGAGATTAATTTTTCAGTGAGCTAGATCCACCTATAGGGAATGTAGAGACGATTCAAGCCAGACAACTTTGTTTTAGGAGGCTTCACATTTCTAAATTATTGACAAAGCTGTATTAATCTCTAACTTTACTTTGGACTAAGCTTTAAGGTTTAGACATTTTTACTTGCAATTGGTGGTCTGTGTTGTCCAGGCCCTGGGGAATGAAGTTGGTTTTTACTTAGTGTCTGTTACATTTGGTTGAAGGCTGCACATCAGAATCACTTAGGGCAGTGGTCAGCAAACTGAGGCTCCCGAGCCACATGCGGCTCTCTGGCCCCTTGAATGTGGCTCTTCCACAAAATACCGGCTCTTCCACAAAATACCGACTTCTGCGCATGGGCCATGAAGTTTCAATCGCACTGTATGTGCACGCCTACACGTGGTATTTTGTGGAAGAGCCACACTCAAGGGGCCAAAGAGCTGCATGTGGCTCTCGAGCCGTGGTTTGCCGACCACGGACTTAGGGAATGGGAAGAATGTAAACAAACTCAGAAAACATTGTCAATGTGTTTATCTTGCATATCATTGGTTTCATCGGATGCATATTTATGCAGTGACATATTTACTTATTGACAGCCAGATTTTTGTCAGACAGTAGAATTTTTTTTAAAGGACAGATTTCTTCACTTTAAGAAGGTTATAGTTTATTGACAGGAAAATTAATAACAAGATCATTTGCATACACGGTTCTCACCTTATGTGAGAAAGAGGGCGGGTCTTCCAGCCTGGTGGTACAAGGGGTAGAGTTGGTGGTGAGGAGGGCTACTGGGCAAAGAGGCTGCTGAACTGAGTACTGAAGACTGAAAAAGTTAGCAGGATGGGGAAGGATAAGAGGAATTTATGAGAAAGGACTGTATGTGCTGAAGCGTGAATAAAAGACTCCATTTGTCCTGTTGGTGAAACAAAAGTAGTTTGATTTTGCTGGAGCATCAAGTAGGGGGAGACTGGAAAGTTAGGCAGGATCCAAGTTCTGATGCATCTTACATGGTAGGCTAAGGAGGACATCTCTCTGATATGTGATGGTAGCTGTTGAAAGATTTTAGGTTTTCACTTTAGAAAGCTCTTTCTGGTTTCTGATAATATGTAGAACTCACCAATGGCCTGATTTACGTAAAGCAAGTTGGTTGATACAAATAAATATCTCTTAGATATGATAGACCCTCCTGGGACAAGTAATACCCATCATCACTCAGAAATGTAAATCGTGTGCACCCACAATATGACTGTATAAGCCATAGAAATGGCCCTGTCATTCCATGGGGGTGGATCATACTGTTTGGTCATATAATACTTTATTATATACACTGGGAAATGTTGCTATTAAGCATAGTTAGTTAGGAAGAATTTTTCCACCTGTGTTGATCTCTTTATATTTCTTGCTTCTCATACTTGACTTTCTCCTGTGTGTTCTAGTGTCCTATTCAGGTGTCTGAGAGAGAGGCCTTTTCTGGCTCTGTCCGTGGCCTTTATCTATAATGACATAGTCCTTGATTCTCGAACCTTTCCCCTCCTTTTTCTCTATTAGAAGCAATCACCTCCTGGCCTGACAGTCATAGACAAGCTCTTAGAAATGGTTGTGGCTTCCAGTGGCAGTGGAGTATGTTAAAATTTGGGATGTTGCTATCCTTTAGGCCCTAAAGTTTGCTGTGGTCGGCAAACTGCGGCTCGCGAGCCACATGCGGCTTTTTGGCCCCTTGAGTGTGGCCCTTCCTAAGCCTTAGGAGTACCCTAATTAAGTTAATAACAATGTACCTACATATATAGTTTAAGTTTAAAAAATTTGGCTCTCAAAAGAAATTTCAATCGTTGTACTATTGATAGTTGGCTCTGTTGACTAATGAGTTTGTCCTAAAGTTTAGGGCAGTGGTTCTCAACCTTGGCTGCAATTAGAATCACCTGGGAATCTTTTTAAAATCCTGATTTCTGGGCCTCACTCTGGAGGATGAGGCCAGAGGATGAGGCCCAGAAATCAAAATTTTAAAAAGATTCCCAGGTGATTCTAATTGCAGCCAAGGTTGAGAACCACTGCTTTAGCAGCTGGGATTCTATTACCCTGGGCAAGTCTAGGTAGCTTAAAACTTCTATAAAATATACTGGGTAGTATAACCACATTTAAGTTCCCTAATTTATGTTAAAGACATGAGATTTAGAGCAAAGTGGCACCAAGCCATTGATTTAGTCTTCAGTGTGTCCACCTCGCTGGGCATTAAGTCAGTAACAATCAGCTCTCCCAGGGGCTGGGATTCTATTACCCTGGGCAAGTCTAGTTAGCTTAAAACTTCTATAAAATATACTGTGTAGTATAACCACATTTAAGTTCCCTAATTTATGTTAAAGACATGAGATTTAGAGCAAAGTGGCACCAAGCCATTGATTTAGTCTTCAGTGTGTCCACCTCGCTGGGCATTAAGTCAGTAACAATCAGCTCTCCCAGGGTCTGTTATTATTGTTTTCTTTCTTTTCTTTTCTTTTTTTAGAATTCCAAATTTCTAAATTGACTTCACAAAAAAAGCTACCCAATGGACAGTCCCAAGTGGGGTTTCTAAGACAGACTTAGAACTCTAAAATCAGTTATCCCTGATCCATTTCACCTGCAGAAACTCAACATAAAAGTTGATATTGTTGTGGCTGTTTTTAATAATCTGTTAGCTATGTGTTTCCTTTCTCACAGTTGATTTTTGTGTTCTTCTTAAAATTTAATTTTTCTGACATCATAGGCTGGGAACTCAAGATAAGATGATAAGAATCATTAACTGGGTTGCATATTGATGATACAACTGTGTGTGTAAAAGGAATAAATACATGCACAGATATATCAGCTGCATCTGGTCCCCATACAACAAACACACACAAACACACGCTCCACCTTATCTTTCCATAGCAGGACAGCTCAGCATCGCCTCGGAATCGAAGTCAGTAACCATCAGTACTTTATTAAAACACATTATTTTTCTTCCCGAGACATCATTACATCAAAATGTAATAGTGACGTTGATAGGAGCCTTTCCATTCCGTGCCCAGTGGCCCCGGCTGACTCACGCTGCCCTGCCTTCCTGACTCCTTCCAGCGTCCTTTCTAGGCAGCAAAGACTGTTGCCTGTCGGCGAGGCTTTCTCTTGTCCAGGACCTGCCTGGAGGCAGACCTGTCTAGTTATCTCCCTGCCTTTTGAAGCTACACAGCACACGGCTGCTTTTGCCTGCATCTCCACTCTTCTCTGTCTGGAGGGGACTCCAGCTGATAAATCCTGACTAGGGGGCCTGGAGAGTTATTTACCTGGGATGTGAATCTCTCCACAGGCAGCCCGAGAGGTGATTTGCACACCATGCTTTTCATCACTTAAGGTGATTTTTCTGGTTCAGATGTCTAGAGCTAAGACAGAGAAACATATTTTTGTAGTTGAAGAAATATCCATTTCACAGTTTGACCAGGGTAAGGCTCTTCTGCCATTTAATTGGCATGAAAACGGCTAGTTCATGGTACATACAGGCACAATAAAGGAAAGCAATGACTACACATTAAAGTGGCTGTAACATCGGCTACTGAAGGAAAATGTGGAGCTGGGTGCAGGTGGGCAACATTTGTGCAGCTTTTAAAACAATGAGCAAATCCAGATTAATTATGGAGACTTTGCGTTTCTCTGAGTGATTTGTAATCATATCCAACGCTGTTCAGACCGAAGTACACAGTGACTGTCCAAGCAGGATGGCCAGGCTGGGCTTAGATGTTGCATTACGTGGGGTAAAGTGAGTAGGTTGAACAGAAGGAGTGCTTTAAAACACCAAAGTGTGCTCCTCAGTGAGTCATCGGCTGTGGACTTCTTAGAAACAGGCGGGTCTTCCAGGCAAGACTGGCTTTCAGCCCAGAGGTCAAGGAATAATGTGTCCGACCTCATGTGCGCCCAGGAATGAATGTCGCTGCTATACCACTGACTCATCCCCACGGCCAGCCTGTCTCAGAGGGACCAGGAGGCCAATGGGATCCTTCTGCCTCGCAGTCATCAGACTCAGATTTAGACTTTCAGCATTCCCCCAAACGAGGTTACACACACTATCGCAGATTCATGACAGGATTGAAAAATGTTGTGAAAATGAAACATGTCTCATTGCCATGCCATGGTGCTTCTACGGCATGGCGGATTGATATTTTTAATCAATTTGGCAAAATATATTGTGAATCTGATGGCAGTGCATTTATTAATTTACTTGATGCCTCTCATGTCTGTGAATATCCAAGCTCTTAGACGTATATTTAAGTCACAGTGATACTTTAAAAGCCCAAAGATGACCATTCACATAAGTCCCTTTGGTGGCCTCCCACTGTTCCTTGAATGCCCAATGTCTAGACACTGCTCTGTCTTTCAGATTCATTTCATGGTAGCCTTCCTCCTCCTCCTTCTCATTCCAGCCACACTGTTTGTCTTTCCGTTACTTTCGTGCTACACTTTCTGTCCCTTGGGCTTTGCATATGCTATTTCCTCCCTGGAATCTTCTTCCCACCCCCTTCACTGGACAGCTGGTGTTGTCCTTCAGGTCTCAGCTTTAAATCTGTTTCAAACCCCCTGAACATTCTCAGCTCCTAGACTGGCTCACACCTTCTGTGATCAGCCACGTGGCCGCTCTACCATAACCACCATCACATGTTCTTGAAATTATTCACTTGTATATCTCCCCTGTAAGACTGCAAATTCTACAAGGGCAGGAATTGTTTTGTCTCCTTCAAACCTGTGCTATCACTCTGCACATTGTTCAAGAATTATTTGTTGCATAAAAACCCTATGATCAAAGTTTTTTGTTTTTCTCTCTAGAAAAGGCAATTACATGGCTTCTGTTTGTTTGAATGTACTTACTGGTGACCTCTGAATATAGAGGAAATGGAATTCTCTGTGCTTTTATACATACAGACATATAAAAGTTGTCGAAGAGATAGGTAAATTAGTAAAGTGTACCTGTGCAGACATGCCAGTTTTCAGGTGAATGCTCTGAGTACTTCGTGTTATAACAGGGCACTGTGGTGCATAAAAAGAGTATTATTACTGCAGAGAAACGTACCGTTCAGCTTTAAAGATTAGTGTTTGTGAATGAGCACACATTTTTATTACTCTTTCTCTCATGGCTTTGGGCATGTTGAAAGACTTGATTGAAAACACCATTTAAGCCAGAGGTCACTGACTCCAAAGCCCACAGGGACAAGCATTCATGTAAATGAATAGGGCTGGGTGAGGGCTGGGGCAAACTGGGTCCCACCAGGGCTAATTGTTTCCATGTGGAAAGTGAGTCAGCATTAACAGGTTTTCTGATTTTTTTTAAAGAGAAGCAGCAAATACCATGATTTAAGGTGAAATCGTATAATTTTTAAAATGTTCACAAATAATTTCAAATTTTTTAAATACCTTGCTTACTAGACAAAACATTTCCGCTGGGACCAAACATAGTTTGCAAGCTATGAATATAAAACATAAAACATGCATGAGCACATGTGTGCCACGCCAGCACGACCAAGGGTGATCCCGAGTGGGGGGGTGAAAGGATTAAGGAAAGACAGACGAGAATAATAGCTGGGTCTTGGTGGGACGCAGCCTCCCTGATAAGGAGACAACGACAGCACCCACAAGCCCTGTCTTTATTTTATAGCAGATGCCACGAGGCAAAGTAAGGGCGTGATCACATTGTTTACAGCATTCTCGTGAGTTTCAACCTCACTTAACTACATGCACCCGAACTCTATCACAAGGCACGTGGGGCCACGTGTTCAGACCATAGGTTCAAGTTACAACCACAGCCATTGGCTATGATTGTGCTGGGAGGGCCCTGCCTTCCAGCTGGGACTTGCACGTGGCAATGAGAGGACCCTGTCCTTTCATTAGTCCGAGGCTTGAACCTGGCCAAAACACCGTAACTGCGCCCTACACACATGATGCATGGTTATATAACCAAATGAACAACTGATGCATAAAGAATAAATCAAAGAGTTTTAGAATGAGAAGGGACATTAGAATCATCTTGTGAGCACCTTCCTTTGGATTACAAATGAAAAATCTCAAGTCCACAAAGATTGAATTACTGGAGCTTAGACTCAGGTGCACCAAATTAAGTAACATGGACTTGAATCCAGGTATTTTTGAAAAATATATATTTTTATTGATTTTAGAGAGGGAGGGAAAGGGAGAGATAGAAACATCAATGATGAGAGAGAATCATTGATTGGCTGTCTCCTGCACACCCCACACTGGGGATCAAGTTCACAACCAGGGCATGTACTCTGACCAGGAATTGAACCGTGACCTCCTGGGTTCATAGGTCAAGGCTCAACTACTGAGCCACGCCAGCAGGGCAAGTCCAGATATTTTGATGTTATTCTTTTCTCACCACTCCAAGCAACTGCATGTGTGTGTGTTCTGCTGTAAGTAATTGGAGTGAAATGTGGTGGCCTATACTAGTGCCTCTCGGATTTTACTGTGTATATGAATCAAGTGGAGATCTCATAAAGATGCAACTTCTCATTCAGCAAGTTTGGAATGGGGCCCACGTTTCTGCATCTCCACAAGATCTCAGGTGATGCCGATCTCGGGACCAGACTCTGTGTACTAAGGCCCTACCCTACTTGACTTGTTCTGCATACCTGGACTGCCCTCAACTTCCCAGAATAGAATGTGTTCTTTGTTCTTTTCTTTTCAGGGAACACTCTGCTAACATTGCCTCTCCTCTATTCTGAATCTTTGACAAGTAAAATATACTAAATTAAGTGCTAAATCCACTTCACAGGGAAAGTAGATAACTAAATGACTGGAAATGGGGTGGTAAGGAAAACAACAAACCTTCAATGATTTGAATAAAACATCTCTGTGATGCAAAATGCATTGATTTCCTCACATCTTGTTTTGTAGAGAGGCATTAGTTCTGGTTAGTTGCTGGGGAACTCTTGAGTTATTTTGTAACTAATAGTAATGGAAAATGACATTCTGGAAAATAAAGAACAGGGATTTCAGAATATAACAACAAACATTCCACAAGATGGCAGCAAGTTCCTATGCTTTACATTTTTCTTAACCTTTTACCAAGTACACATTTTATCAGTGGGGATTTTTCTGAGAATTATACCCTAAATATTGTTAACAATAGAACTAAGCTAAAGAGAAGTTATATATATATTCAGTCCAAGGACTAATGACTATATGTTATTATACTTTCTTTTTCATATTAGAATGGCATACTAATGTTATCCTTTTAATTTTCAGGTTCCCATTTAAGACTTTCTAGGTAAAATACATTTTCATTGACTATTGATATACATGAAACAATAGATCATTAAATTCAAAGTTTTAAACACACTTTCCAACTCTTAAGTTTGGTCACTTATTTTTATTTAAGAAATCTTCTAAAGATTCAACCTAGGATTTAAGACAGAAAGAACCAAGGAAGTGAATTCTTCATTGTGTTATTAACTTGACTAATGGTAATTGCATTTTAATACACATTACATCATAAGAGTATAATTATTAAAGAAATCACATTTCTAAGACACGTTTATATGCTCTTTATTTTTAAATCAGTCTCAGGAGATAAAAGAGACATGCATGGATTCAGAAAAAGAAAATATAATAACAGGGTATTTTTGTTGTTTGTTTAAATATATATATAAATCCTCACCTAAGGATATGTTTTTATTTATTAGAGAGAGAGAGAGGAAGGGACAGAGGGAGGGAGGGAGAGAGAAACATCAGTATGAGAGAGAAATATCAATTGGTTGACTTCCATACACGCCCGACCTGGGATTTAACCTGCAACCTGGGTATGTGCTCTGACTTGGGATTGAACTCACCACCATTTGGTGTATGGGATGATGCTCCAACAAACTGAGCCACAGTGGCCAGGGCAATAACAGTTTGGTTTTTTTTTAAAGCTTTTTTTGTTGTTGTGTGAACCAGAAAAATGCGTAGTTTACTCAAACTGAGCCACACTGGCCAGGGCAATAACAGTTTGTTTTTTTTTAAAGCTTTTTTGTTGTTGTGTGAACCAGAAAAATGCGTAGTTTACTGACTCACAGATATTTATGTAAGCGTGCATAGATATCATCCTTAATGTTGTAGAAATGCTGGCAAAATTAGGTGTTATCCTATTTTCATGACCAGACTGGTGTGTGACCTAGGACAATTCATTTAATGGCTTTGGGACTCAGTGTAAAATGGGATATATAGATTAGTTGATTTTATTTCCAACTCCTCAACATTCTGTGCTTCTCAGGAGAAAATACAATGAAGATGAGCATCTACTTTGAAGAAAGTGCATGGTGAGTAGGAGTCACAGGGTCTTTAGAGCACTCTGCATTTTATTCTTTTCTTTATGTATTCTAGGTTGCTCCTAGAATTCCTGAGCTGTATTTGTTTTTAAATGACCGAAAACAGGCTGACAAGACAGAGTAACACTAAGAGGGTACAGGGTTGTCTCTCTCCAGGAAAGAACTTTCTTATGAATCTCTCTTCTTCTCCCGTAATTGTCATTTCACTGGATTTTAAAAATAATAAAGGAAAGAGCTGACAACTAGAAAAATGATTTGCACTTAGCAGATAATGCAAAGATATTAGAGGGAACTTGGAACATAAAAATAGTTGAGTAAAAATAGGGAGAGTGTGATGCTAATTGATGATGTAGCCCCCTCCCTTGGCAATACTGGCTTCCTCCTTTTGCCTGCCTTCCTCTCCTGCTTGGCCCCTCCCACCTCTCCTTTCTTCTCTGCTCTCTTTTTGTTCTCCTTTCTTCCTGGCCTTCCTGGTCTCCAAGCCCATGTTTCCTAAGCCCATCCCTTTCAAGCACAACCTCTCTGACCTTTGGCCACCGGCAGGTCTAGTCTCACAGAGCAGCTGGTTGGATATTACCCCTCTGGCCAGGGTGGTGCTTTACTTCATGTATTGTCTTAGCTCAGCTGAGCATGCAAATATCTTATTGTTTTGTTCCTAATCAAGCAGAGATTCCTCCTCTTCTAAATAAATTCTTGTTAGACATTGGCTAAAAGCACTATCACTTTAGCTGAAGCCACTTAAAATCGTTACATTTACAAGCGTTTGCCACTTGATAAGTAGAATAAATGCTGAATGGTAGGGCTTTGATTGAATGTCTGCTGACCCAGCTACAATGTTAAACTTTCCTTCATACACCTTTCATATACACACTCACATTTACGGCTCCAGGTTGTTCAAACAAGGTAAGGATATCCAACAGGAGAAATAAACTCAGTTTTCTTTTAGGATCTCAAATTTTAGACCATCAGGCACTTCCATGTGTGCCCAATAATCAATGACATAATGTAAACCTGAATTTAGAACCCAAACACTCAGTTAGAATTGGTTGAAACTGTCTAAAAAAGGTAGCAAGTCCAAATTAAAGTAGAAAAGAAATGATTTGGCCTTTACCTCCCAATTTAATTCCCAACCATTTGTATGCACACCTTGTCTCTCTTCATCATGATATTACGTTAGAGTTCTGGTTCAATGGCAAATATCATAGTCAGATTTAATGAGTTGAGCTGATCCTTGAAAAAATTTAAAATGGGCCTGGCCTGTGTGGCTCAGTGGTTGAGCATTGACCCATGAGCCAGGAAGTCACTGGTTCAATGCCTCCTCAGGGCACATGACCGGGTTGTGGGCTTTGTTCTCAGTAGGGGGCATGCAGGAAGCAATTGTTTCTTGCTCATCAATGTTTGTATCTCTCTATTCCTCTCTCTTCTTCTCTCTCTAAAATAAAAAAATAGAAATTAAAAAAGAGAGAGGGAAAAATAATAAATGTAAAATGGGAAAGGTTATTTTCAGGATTCCTCTACTCTCCCCTCACAGTTTCCACATCTAGTTTTGATACCCAGCTTTCTGGTCTCCTCATGCTGCCATGGTGGCCTGGTTTCCCTAATATCCTGCCAACAAATCAAATGGGATAATGGATTCTGCATTATTTTTCTCACCTAATAGTGATTTTTCTCTCTTCTGAACTCTTGTCAAGTTTAAATAAAGGGGCCTAGGAGTGGGGCACACAACATAAGATAAGGTGTAGGCATGCTGACCATGATCAATTGGACCATTCTATCTTCACTAAACAGTGGGGGTGAATACTGTCAATTTGATTACTTTTAGAATAATCTCTAGCAATGGGATTGGAAACATTTTTAGGCAGTATGTTTTAATAAGCCAAATGACCAGGATACTTGGACCTTAAACTTTTGACATTGTTAGGTTGGTAATTTTAGGCATCGTATTAGGTGAAATCTTTAGCAATCATACCAATTGCCTACTTCTTAAGCAAGTTCATTTATGGCTAATTGTTTAAGGGATATTTCCAAAGATGCATTTCCTGCCCTTTAGAAGTTGACAAAAATCTGAAAGACACTGATTTTATCAGTTGCACAAACAAGTTGCAGCCCAGAACAATAGATGACGAGAGGATATGTAGGATTGAATGGAGATTGGGAAGAATAACTATATTGTATTTCTATTCAGACAGACCTATAATATATAGCCCTGGAGAAACAGTGGTAAGCAGAAGTAATTAATTTGATTACTGTTGGTTTCATTACCAATTACAAAATGATACCCTATGTTATGAAATCTTTTATTTAGTCATTTGTTCAAGAATAACTTTATTCATTGAATACATTTCTATTAAGACTTAGTTTTTATGAGACAATACCTTGTATAGACTAAGGATAAATCAAAACATCTGAAGCCTTTAACTGAAGAAAAAGCAGTTAAAAATCATGTTTTGTTTTGTTTTCTAAATAGAACAAATGTAAAATATCCTATGTAATATACAGTGATTTTAATCCAATTCCTTTATTTTACTGGTTCAGGACCTAGGAGTTCAATTATTTGTCCAAGGACATATAGTCATTAAAGCTTAACTTTGCAACCAACAAACCTTCATACCTCTATTCCCTTCCTAGTGTACTTTCTACTACCTCCCACTGGCATTACTTCCGTTGATCCTTAAAACAACCTTCAAACAGGTTCTGAACTTTAGGCTTTAGGCTCCATTTTATGCTCCTTTTATGAGGCCACTTTGAGCCCCCAACCTATGCTCTCAATGCCTTTCCCAAGAAGAAGCCAATTTATAAATCCCTAGCCTGCACTCCTGGCATGCACACCAACACACAGAACACTAAACAAACAAACAACCACAATTTCCTTCCCTGAGATAATCAGGATGATTAGAAGGTGGAGACCCGATGTTGAAGTTAGGAGGCTTGTCCTCAAAATTCAGTGCTGCCCCAGGTGACCTTGGCAAGGTCATGCCAACTAACTCCCTAAAGCCAGCAACTTACTAGTACTTGGTTGGCTTTTCATTGATTCCATCTCCTCTCTTCATGTTAGGAATCCACAGTCCAACAGATACTCAGGAAATGAACACTGAATTTTTTTTCATAGCTCAAAAGTTTTCTGAAGAGGGAGCCTATTTTCTGCCAATTATCCCATTTTAATTGCTCTACATTCACTTTGGCATAAATATTCAACTCAAACAGGTAGCTTTACTACTTGGCTGACCCCAAGTAAATGGTTGATTGTGACTGTTGCTAAAATCAATAGACTTTCTTCTGAGATGGCAACTGTACCTTTAGGCATACACTTGTTTGTGGTCATAGCACAAGGTACTCAACTCTCTGTAAGAGCCTCAAAATTACTGCTTTTGGTGTTTCTCCACAAATTTGCCTTTTGATGTAAAATGTCATTGTCAAAATTCAAAGTTATAATAAGATTCTTCACATAGCACTCTGAATTACATTCCACAGAATAACTGGAGAAAGGCAGTGTTACTCAGTAGCAATGCAGAGCACGAATTGCAGTATTTCAAAGAAAACCTTCCTTTTTCTCAAAACCTGTAAGTCTATTAATCCTAGAATTATGATTCATTCTGAGGATATTTTAGCACAAGCTCAAAACTATAATATAATGTCTGTAATATAATTAGTAATCCAATAAAATATTTTGCTCTAAATTACCTAGTAAATGTACTATGTGAGTAATAATATTCTTAAAATGAATTCCAGGACAGTTCTTTAGTTTCTTCTTTCAGAATAATTGCATATAATTCTAAAAAATATATTGGAGATCAAAAGACTGCAAGCTTTATTTTCTTGAATTAGACAGCAGCCAGGCTAACGATAGTCCATAATGAAACTGCTAGATGTTGAGGAAGAAAATGACAAAGGACAGAGCTTAAAAGCTTCCAGAAATTCAGCTGAGTGACTACCCTCAGATTGCACCTTTTAGTCTCTGTTTTACCACAACTAGCAGAGAAACAGCAGAATATGATTCCCCCCTGCCATCACTATCAAGCTACCAGTCTAATTCTTAATTAAATAGATAAACATGTTTCTATGTATAATGGAAAAATCCTAAGAAAAGCCAATACTCCACTCAATACCAGGAATCCATTAATGTTCTAAGGGCCTTTATTTTTATGATGATTTATTTTGTCTATTCATTCTCTGAGTTCAATCTGGGAAAGATGTAAGCTTTCCTATCTGAAAATCCTCAAAGGGAAAAAAACAACAACCCTGTGTCATGATGATGAGAGGCAGTGGGTGTCTCCCTACATGTGAGGGAATGTAGATACATTCATTTTCTTTCACTTCATAGCTCTAGAGAATTATCTGCTTTGTTTGATGAGGCATCACTAAAAAGCAGTGCCTGAGAAATTTAGCAAAAACACTGGCCAGTGTTTACTGGTGACATTTTAGTGCCTGTCTTTTAGGCATTCCTTTTAATGCTGTCAGTATTTACTAGTACAAAGGAACATCATAAGCATAATTTCACCACTGAAAATCAGTTTCATGTAAGTGCCATTCTCTTGCAGGGCTGCTGATGAAAGATCCTTCTCCAAAATCTTCCTCCTTGCCTATTATGCTGTTTCGCTCTGCAATTTATTATCTGTGCCTTCAGCCACACAGACACTTGGGAGAATGAGAAGAGCAATCTGGTGTGCCAATTAGTCTCAGAAAAACTCTTTGTTAAGATTGCTTATAAATATTGGAAATGATCACATTTAAGAGATTTCTAACATGGATTGAGTTGATCACCTCTGATCTTATATGATGTGGACTGAAAAATAATATTGACTAGGTGTTTTGTCACCAAAAAGGATTTATTCAATAAAAAGCAAAGGTTATATCCCAGTGGGCGCAGCCATGGCAAGCCACCTGGCCTGCATGCCAAGATGGGAAAAGGAAAAAAAGGGAAGTGAAAGTTAGAACCATAGACCTTTACTATAAACATAGAGTTCTTCCTGGAAGGTTATCGCATGCAGGGTCCTTGTGATTACATAGTTGTGAGAACTTCCAGAAGCCCTAGCTCCTCCCAGAGACTCTTCTGACTGATTATATTTGCTTAAAGTTCCAGTTGGTCTTTATCAATGGTCATGCATAATGCAATGTTGTTCAATATCATGTGCCCTTACTATTCCTGGTCAAATATTTTCATTTCATTCTACATCACATACACAGTATTTCTAGCCGGCTACTCTCTTACTCCGTGACATGTAATACTGTCCCCACTTTCTCCTCCTTTCTTTACTCTTCCTGTTCTTCTCAAGTCAATTTTCTTTCCTTGACAACCAGGTTTGATAAATATTACCTGTCCTCCAATGGCCAGCTCTGGTTTATTCTCTCTTGTGAAAACCTATGTTATACTTAAAGAGTGACTTACATTCAACTCTAACACAGTGTCTGTACATAGGCAGCCTTCAATAATGTGAGGTCCTGGAGCTCTTACTGCCTGTGAAGTAGGATCTGATTGCGTGCTAATGATTTTATGCTGGAGTGCTATCTATGACTATCAACCCGCAATTGTAAGATATGAGAAAAGTACAACTTCCTTTATCTCTTATAATTAGTCAATTTCCATTTTTACCAATTCACTGGGTGGACAACACACAACCCCATGGAAGCTTTATACTGTCCCTTTCCTGATAGTTTTGTCTGAATTCTACAGGACTCGATGCCTAAGCCTTGGGAAATGCTTCTGTGGATATTGGGGCATTAGATCCTTGATGTTCTGTATCAAAACTCAAGTCCGCTAAGATAGTCATTGCCCCATCAAGTCATTGGTCATTCAATTGTTGGGGAGAAAAAAATGATTTTTCCTCTACCCTTCTAAGTTCTTGGCTGACTTTCCTGAATAAAGGACAGATTAATCAGAGAAATACAAACAGAAGCTTATTAACAAGTATCTCTCAGGTGTACATGGGAGATACACAGAGAAAAATGAGTAACACCCCGAGGTGGCTTAGAATTCAGGTTTAAAGCCTTTTTTTTTAATAGGGAAAGGGAAGAGGTTATAAAGGACTCCGAGGGGAGAGTAATTATTTTTAGGAAAGATGAATTAGCCATTAGAAGAACAGCTGGGAGCTATGATAGTTTGTGACAAAGTTTGTCTGGGTGTGGTGTTGACTTTTATCCTCCTCTTCTGTGATAAGAGTCAATCTTACCTAGTTGATGAAACTCATGGGAGGGGATTTATGACCATTTAGTTCCTTTTGAAAGATCTGTCTTCAGGCAGATAAGAGGAATTCAGAGAAAGCCCCTCTCTGCATTTGCTGTTTTTCAAATGCTACAGTTCAAAATAATCTGTATGCCAAAGTGAAATCTTTGGGGGTGGCAAGTCCTAGACTGCTACAGTCATATTTTGTGGTGGCAAATTCTGCTACCCTTCACATCTAATGAGGTGCTTTGCAGATGCATCTGTATCTTTTCAGTATGGCCCTCACAGGTCCATTACTCTTTCTATGTCATGCTTGGGCATTTGGCCACCATTCTGTGCTCCTGTATCATGAAAGGGGAAGAAGTGCCAGTGGATATTTGGAAGGCTATGTCTGTCTATGGGTAGCAGGTGGCCATTCCTCTCCTATGTCTTCATCTGTGAAAGAGTCCTACTGGCTCCTGTATCTTTATCTGAGAAGTAAGGTCAGATGTCTTGCCTTCTGATTCCATGAGCCTTCCTAGTGTCTTGCAATTTTTCATTCAGGGTACAGAATCCTTTTTGTTGGGATGCATCAATATTCATGCCCTTGTCAGTTCCCTTCAGTCTCTCCTTCCCTGTCCTAGTCCTTGGGGCTCTATCTGAACTGGATGGATGAAGGTTGGAAGCAGTACAGCCTTACTCTTTGTTGTAATGCTTTTGTAAAACCTTTTGCCTGTGCATGAATCTTTTGCATTCTCCCAAGTTCTAGTCTTTCATAGTTAAAAGACTAGAGAGAAATGTATTTTTCCTATAGTAAATGATGTCACAGCTCATATATAAAGTGAATATCATGCCCAGATGGTGCGGCTCAGTGGTTGAGTGTTGACCTATGAACCAAGAGGTCAAGGTTCAAATCCTGGGCAGGGCACATGCCTGGGTTGCAGGCTTGATACCCAGTGTGGGGCATGCAGGAGGGAGCCTATCAATGATTCTCTCTCATCATTGATGTTTCTATCTCTCTCTCTCTCTCTCCGTCTCCCTTCTTCTCTGAAATCAATAAAAATATAAAAATAAAATAAAATGAAAACCATAAGTATTTATACTTAGCTAAATATTTAATTGTGGAGGTAAGGTTAGGGATAGAGGAGAAATGGTGGAAATTATGTACAAAAATTATTTAGGTGCCCCAAATATTCTGATACATTCCTTGGACAGGCAGATTTAGTATTGTGGAATCTCCTGCAATGCCCAGGACCATGATGCACAGTAGGGATTTGTTAAATTGCTAAATGATTGACTAATGGTAAAACATTTTGTGTTTCAACAAATGCAGCTCATTGGTAAATTATTAGAAGAATGCACACTTTGCAATAGGACTTATTATTTATTATGTATCCTAACATTACAAAGAGTTATGTAGAACTTGACTACAAGCTAAGTGTGGTGACCTTATTTGCTACATGGAGAAGTTTATAAAATTCTGAAATATGTATGCTGCTTGCCATGTGCAATGAAACTGAGCTTAAGAAACTTTACATTCAGGAACCATTTCTTTAAGAAAACTGAGGAATCATAAAGGAAATGAAAGATTTAAAAATTTAGTAGTCTAGCCCTGGCTGGTGTGGCTCAGTTGGTTGGGAGTGGTCCCATGCACTGAGAGGTCACTGGTTCAATTCCCCATCAGAGCACATGCCCCGATTATGGGCTTGATCCCCTGTAGCGGGTGCAGGAGGGAGCTGATCGATGTTTCTCTCTCATCCACTTTTCTCTCTCTTCCTCTCCCTTCCGCTTTCTCTCTAAAATCAATAAAAACATGTTTTTTAGAATTATATGAGAGATGCAAATCAAAACGACAATGCAGTATCATCTCACACTTGTCAGAATGGCTATCATCAACAAATCAACAAACAAGTGCTGGAGAGGATGTGGAGAAAAAGGAACCCTTCTGCACTGTTGGTGGGAATGCAGACTGGTGCAGCCACTATGGAGAACAGTATGGAGTTTCCTCAAAAAACTAAAAATGGAACTCCCATTTGATCCAATGATCCCACTTCTAGGAATATATTCCAAGAAGCCAGAAACACCAATCAGAAAGGATATATGCACCCCTATGTTCATAGCAGCACAATTCACCATAGCTAAGATCCTTGTCAGTTCCCTTCAGTCTCTCCTTCCCTGTCCTAGTCCTTGGGGCTCTATCTGAACTGGATGGATGAAGGTTGGAAGCAGTACAACCTTACTCTTTGTTGTAATGCTTTTGTAAAATCTTTTGCCTGTGCATGAATCTTTTGCATTCTCCCAAGTTCTAGTCTTTCATAGTTAAAAGACTAGAGAGAAATGTATTTTTCCTATAGTAAATGATGTCACAGCTCATATATAAAGTGAATATCATGCCCAGACAGTGCGGCTCAGTGGTTGAGTGTTGACCTATGAACCAAGAGGTCAAGGTTCAAATCCTGGGCAGGGCACATGCCTGGGTTGCAGGCTTGATACCCAGTGTGGGGCATGCAGGAGGGAGCCTATCAATGATTCTCTCTCATCATTGATGTTTCTATCTCTCTCTCTCTCCCTCTCCCTTCTTCTCTGAAATCAATAAAAATATAAAAATAAAATAAAATGAAAACCATAAGTATTTATACTTAGCTAAATATTTAATTGTGGAGGTAAGGTTAGGGATAGAGGAGAAATGGTGGAAATTATGTACAAAAATTATTTAGGTGCCCCAAATATTCTGATACATTCCTTGGACAGGCAGATTTAGTATTGTGGAATCTCCTGCAATGCCCAGGACCATGATGCACAGTAGGGATTTGTTAAATTGCTAAATGATTGACTAATGGTAAAACATTTTGTGTTTCAACAAATGCAGCTCATTGGTAAATTATTAGAAGAATGCACACTTTGCAATAGGACTTATTATTTATTATGTGTCCTAACATTACAAAGAGTTATGTAGAACTTGACTACAAGCTAAGTGTGGTGACCTTATTTGCTACATGGAGAAGTTCATAAAATTCTGAAATATGTATGCTGCTTGCCATGTGCAATGAAACTGAGCTTAAGAAACTTTACATTCAGGAACCATTTCTTTAAGAAAACTGAGGAATCATAAAGGAAATGAAAGATTTAAAAATTTAGTAGTCTAGCCCTGGCTGGTGTGGCTCAGTTGGTTGGGAGTGGTCCCATGCACTGAGAGGTCACTGGTTCAATTCCCCATCAGAGCACATGCCCCGATTATGGGCTTGATCCCCTGTAGCGGGTGCAGGAGGGAGCTGATCGATGTTTCTCTCTCATCCACTTTTCTCTCTCTTCCTCTCCCTTCCGCTTTCTCTCTAAAATCAATAAAAACATGTTTTTTAGAATTATATGAGAGATGCAAATCAAAACGACAATGCAGTATCATCTCACACTTGTCAGAATGGCTATCATCAACAAATCAACAAACAAGTG
>NW_005359195.1:1197023-1202507 GCF_000412655.1 Myotis brandtii
GGGAGGTTGGGGGTTAATGGGGGGATGAGGACACATTTGTAATACCTTAACCAATAAAGAAATTAAAAAAACAAACACATGTAGTCTTTTGTTTTGATAAAGCAGCAAAATGTGCTTAGGGCTGTAAAAGTTGACACAAGTGGAGCCATTTTAAAATGGAGCCACATCAGCCATTCCAGAGGAACTGCTTTGCTCCTTGAAATTTGAGAATGTTTGAACTGGGCCAGAATTTTGGACTGGGCCAAACCAACATTGTCTTCCAAACAACTTTTTGTAAAACTAACAGGAAAGCAGACACCTTGACCACAATGACTGATGACTATGGACTCTATTTGAAAATAGAATCACTAACCAGACGTGGATAACTAAGAGTAACTCAGCTTGTTAGTGCCAACAGGAATTCATTTCTTCTATTCATGTAATTATTCTTTTCTTTTCTCATAAAACCTCTTACCCTCATCCTATAATTGGGACATTATTTGGGTTTCTGCCTGAATCTGTGCTTCCAGAATTATAATTCTTTGATCCAAAATAAATGCTTGTTGATTCTCAATTTGGGTTTTTATTTTTAGGTTAACAGGACTTATGTGTGAACTGTGCATAAATAAATTCCCAACATTTTGAATACAGATGTTAAAAAACAGTCCCCCCCCCCTTGATTTGGGAAACTTTTCCTTCACGCTTATAAAAAGAAATTTGCTGCATAGAATCACTGTGGAGATTCTGCTCCCCAAATTGTGAAATCAGATATGTAGTCACACCTCAGATAATTAGGCAAGATGAAAACAGATTTGTTTCATGCCTTCAGCAATTTTGAATTTTACTTTTTGGTCCATTATGATGTAATGATTAGGCAGACTTCAATGAGAGGAATGCCTCTGACATTAGCTAAAATCACTTCTAAAGTTGGTGCCTCTTTGATTACTTGACAACGAGCAGCATGATGGCCTTTGCAAGAGGCTATTTAATAAAGATGTTGGATTTTAATACCCTAACACACTTTTCATGGGATCCTTTGATTGTGCTGGCTGCTTATTTTAGTTATGTCAACCTCACTCCTAAACCAGGACTCACATGCAGGTTTAATCCCTAAATTGACCTCTTAGATAAACTGCTTCCATAGCCAGAGGACACACCATTGAACACCAGCAATCAGCAGTCCAGAGAAGGAGAAGGCAGATAACTCCCGGATAATTTCTCACTGCTGCAGCAATCCTAGATGCAAGTGGTGGTGGGCTATTAGGACCTTCTGAGAGGAAGGACAGTCTATATTTATATTAAATGATTGTAAATCACTGGTGCATGCCGCAGCTCAAAGTCCTTGATACAGGACACTCAGGAATCCATCTCATTTGCAGCAAACCATGAATTTTGAAAAGTGGATGCTGAGAGGCTTAAAGCTGCAGGATGATTCTTCATAAAAGCTGTTCATATTTGTTCTATTTCCTCGTGACCTACTCCATTTTGGTCTACATTTTGTACATTTTGTTGTTTTGCTCACTATGGCTTTTGAAAATTAAGTGTACTCTGTGTAAATCCTCAACAAGTAGACCCATGATTTGAAAATATAATAATGCTAACATATACTAAAAAATCAAAGGAAAATATAAAGGAATTTCCATAAACAGCTATATATTAAAGAAAATAAGCATGAGAAAACATATAAGTGCTTCACAGACATTATTCCATTTAATTCCCAGCCCTATTCTAGGAGTGAAGAGAAGTTTAGGCAGCACAGTGTCTTCATAAGTGTTCAGGAATTCTGGGAAGAGTTTATGAAGATGATATCTGGAAGAAGAACGTTTGGTTACTGGATCTATGATAACAATAGCCAGCTTTTGATCTTGCCCTTTAAATTAAATAAAATGGTGCATGTGAAGGGTGGAGCTTGTATTCTGCACCTAACAAGTGCCTCCCCCACACACAAATGCTCGAGTTTTGTCTTCCATTTCTTTTTCTTTCTATTATTTGAAATAACCCTCCTTTCTCACTAGTTGGCATGACTATGTTCCCTGCTTTGCCATATCTGCTTTGATGATCCTCTTTACTTCTTCCCCTAGAAATTGTCCTCTTCTTTTGTTCTTGTCAAAGGTAAAGGATTTTATAGTCTAAGAGGAGGAGGTCTCACCTGGTTTTTCTGCAGAATAAATGTTACCCACTGAATGATTTGACCTCTAATGGGGTCAGAAAAAGGCCACCCCAAAAGTATGCCTCTTTGGCATATTGATTCTTTTAAATTAAGATTAGTTAAGAAACAGCAGGTACAAGGGAACTCTGATCCTCTTTGTCCCGTGAAAGCAGGAAATAAATCTTCCACGTGAATAGTGCCGTCCCTGCACCTGGAAGGTAGAAGACATCCTTATCCCCAGAGATGGGGAATTCAGAGCCACTGAAGGCTTGTTTCTTCTTCACTAGTTTACTGCCCAACCTCAGATCCCTTTGTCTTGTCAATTCTTCACAAATTTATTGTTTCTTTTTCTAAATGGTATAAAAAAACCTGCCTGCTTTGATCACTTCTCTGAGTCTCATATTTCTCTGAGCCCCATTACGTACAAAATTACTTTTTTCCTGTTAACCTGTCTTATGCCAATTTAATTATTAGGCCAAAGAACTTAGAAGGGAAGAAGAGAAAAGTTTTCTTCCTCTGTATCTGCAAGTGTTCATTGTTCTTTGGGCCACTAAAGGATGATCTACCTCTTTCACAATTTATCCAATTACAGGATATAAACCAAGAGTGGGTCTTACACTCTTCATTGCCCTTTGCTCTGCTGATAACTCTCCTTTCTTCTCCTCTTGAGTTTCTTGGAATAGACAGTAGACCCACAGATTCTCCCTTGACTTAGGGCAGTAGTTCTCAAACTGTTTAATTTTAGGACCTCTTTCCACTCTTAAAATTAGAAACTGCAAGAGCTTTTTTAATTTCAATGTGGTTTTTCCTATTGACAGTTACCATATTTGAAATTAAAAGGAATTTTAAAACATTTCTTTATTATTCTACTTAAATAATAACAATTCTATGAAATCTTAGTATAAATGCCATATTTTTATGAAAAATTAATTATGTTTTCTGAAACAAAAAATAGTGGGAAATAGCATATTTTGCATTTTTCAAATCTGTTGTTCTATGACTGGCTTAATTTTATTCCTACACTGCTCTGCTTTCAATGCGTTGCAATCTATTAGTTAGGTAAACTGAAGAAAATTTGGTCTCATACAGATGTATATTTAGAAGGGAGGAATATTTTAATACTTTTCAGGTAATTGTACATATTCTATTTGATATGACACTGAAATTTAGAAGTGGTAATTTCTTACATGCTAATTGAAATGTGAAATCTGAAATGCTAAAAATGAACTTCTTTATTTTCTGCTTTATAATGACCCACTCATCTATCTTACACTTTGCATGGCTCATGCATGATTTTATAGTATCACACATCGATCATTTCTTCTAAACATTAACAGATTTTATTATACAATATCCAAAAGCATATTAGTTAATTTTCCCACTGATCTCATCAGGAAATGTGTTTTAAGTATTAGGAAACTGTCAACCTCACAGTGTGGATACACGTTTTCCAAAATTCTAGTAGCGACTTGAAAATTTTCTCATTGGAAACATATACTAACAGTTATTGTCCCTGATGTAAAAGGCTAACTTCATTCTGTTTTCATTGCCAAATACCCAAATCTGAATAAACATGGTTGTCTGTCATTTGTTCTTTCAAGTAGAAATAGTTTTACATGAAATAACCAACTAGAAGAGCTCACAACTCAATCACATCAGTGCTTTTACTTGAGATAATCATTGTGCTTTGGAAAGTAGCATAAGTGCTTATGTGTGCTGCTCATTTTATCATACGAAATATGAAAGAGATATGTATTCAAGTGACAATATTTAATAAAATGTATTGCTACTACTTGATCAAGAAAGTTCTTAAAGCAAAGCTAGCACTAATTGTGTATTTACTTATATTTCTACGGTTTGTACCACTCACTTGATTCTTGCTGGGGTTGCAGCCATTTCACCTACGCTTTTATACAGCCAACATGTAGTCAATACAACAGAGAGGCAAATCACTTATTTGTATTATTATGAAATAGTTTTGATCCTATGACCCCCTGAAGGGGTCTCAGGAACCCCTAGGTGTCCATGGACCAGATTTTGACTCCTTGTTTAGAGTATTTTTGTTTCCCAGATTCTTTAATCGAAAGTCATATATGTTAACCATTTTTTAGATGGTTATCTGTATCCTAATGTAAAGACTATATGAGACATTATACTATTGAACACTAAGTGTTCTTTGAATTTAGAGAAATGGAGAACAATTATAGTCTCAAATTGCCAAATGCCCAAATCTAAATAGATAGTTGTCTGTCAGTTGTTCTTTCAAGTAGAAATCGTTTTACATAAAATAATCAACCAGAACAGCTCACAACTCAATCATACCAGGGCTTTTACTTGAGATAAACAGTGTGCTTTGGTCAGCAGCCTAAATGGTTTATGTGCACTTCTTATTTCATCATATAAAATATCAAAAAGCTATTTAAAACCCCACCCTGTAGACTCCCTGACCCTCAAACCTGAGGTGATTAGACCCTGCTAAGAACCCAGCTTCCTGGGCTGAGGTGTAGAGATCTGGGTAGACTCAGGGGGTATCAGTGACTGATGGCTTTGGAGTGGGGGCTATTCCCCCCACCTTCCTTGAAACCTGACTGGTGCCCCTCCTCACAGGAAGCAGCACCCTCCCAACTCCTGGTGTCTCTGCCAGGAGCAAATAAGGAACACACTGAGTTGTGTGGCTCAGAGGCAGGGGTCACCTCCCTGCCCCCATGTTCTCCAACCCTGACCAGCGTCTCCTTCTCAAGGGAGAGCCACTAGCCACATGACTCCCTGGGTCCCGGACCTCCTGAAATCAGGCCCTGGGAAGAATCTGGAACAGACTGAGTTGTGTGGCTCTAGAATAGATAGGGAACGTTTTCCCCTTGTGCACTCTACTGGGATAGAGCCCTCCCTTAACACAGCCAAATCTTGTTCTATTTGGGCCTAATAAACTCAGTTGGCCTCACCCTGACAACTATAGCAGATCTTCCTAATACACGGAAATAAACCCAAAGAGGCAGCTAATATGGAGAGACAAAGAAACATGCCCCAAATGAAAGAACAGGAGAAATCTCCAAACAAAGAACTAAATAAAATGGAGGCAAGCAACTTATCAGATATAAAGTTCAAAAAAATGGGTATAAAGAGGTTCAAGGAACTTAATGAGAACTACAACAGTATGAAAAATGACATAGAAACCATTACTCAGAACGGTGCCCTATCCCCATTTTTTTCCTCTATAAAAACAAAAACCACTCTATAAGATCCGGTTTACTTAACATGGAGCTCTTTGGAAAACATATGCCATAAAACATTACGGATTGAAGATATTTCTTACTAGAAAATCAAAAACCGGGAGCCTTAGTTATTTCTCTATTTTT
>NW_005359195.1:1202612-1203305 GCF_000412655.1 Myotis brandtii
AAAAAAAAAAAAAGAAATGAAGAATACAATACCTGAAATTAGGAATACACTAGAAGGAATAAACAAGCAGCTTGAATGAAGCAGAGGATTGAATCAGTTATTTGAAAGCAATGTAGAAAAAAAAAATCCAATTAGAGCAAGAAAAAGAAAAACGATTTTAAAAGAATGAGGATAGTTTAAGAAACCTGTAGGACAATATGAAGCCTAATAACATCTGCATCATAGGTGTGCCAGAGGTAAAAAGAGAGAGGAAGAGATTGAGAACCTATTTGAAGAAATAATTACTGAAAACTTCCTTAAACCAGTGAAGGAAAAAGACACACAAGTCCAGGAAGCATAGAAAGTACCAAACAAGAGGAACCCAAAGAGGTCCACACCAAGTCATGTCATAATTAAAATTACAAAGTTTAAAGACAAAGTGAGAATCTTAAAAGCATTCAAAGAAGAACTAACGTTCATCCTTTTCAAGTTTTTCCAAAAATTCAAGAGGAGGGAAGACTCCCAAGCTCATTTTTATTTAATTAATTTATTTTTTTATTGTTTTATTGCTTAAAGTATTACAAAGAGTGTTATGTATGTCTCCTTTTTTTTCTACCCTTGACCTTCCCCTAGCCTCCCATACCCCCCAGTGTCTTGTGTCCATTGGTTATGCTTATATGCATGCATGCAAGTCCTTCAGTTGATCTCTTACCC
>NW_005359195.1:1203986-1229666 GCF_000412655.1 Myotis brandtii
GTGCACTGCTGGTGGGAATGCAGACTGGTGCAGCCACTATGGAAGACAGTATGGAGTTTCCTCAAAAAGTTAAAAATGGAACTCCCATTTGACCCAGTGATCCCACTTCTAGGAATATATCCCAAGAAAACAGAAACACCAATCAGAAAGGATATATGCACCCCTGTCTTCATAGCAGCACAATTTACCATAGCTAAGATCTGGAAACAGCCCAAGTGCCCATCAGCAGATGAATGGATTAGAAAACTGTGGTACATCTACACGATGGAATACTATGTTGCTGTAAAAAAGAAGGAATTCTTACCATTTCCAAGCTCATTTTATGAGGCCAACATTAACCTAATTAAAAAAGTAGATAAAGACACCACAAAGAAAGAAAATTACAGGCCAATACCCCTGATGAACATAGATATAAAATCTTCAATAAAATATTAGCAAACCAGATCCAGGAATACATTAAAAAGATCATATACCATGATCAAGTAGGATTTATCCTGGGGATGCAAAGTTGGTACAATATTCACAAATCAATAAATTTGATACAGTACATAAAGAAAATGAAAGATAAAAACCACATAATCATATCAATAAATGCCCCCCAAAAGCCTTTGATAAAATCCAGCACCCATTTATGATAAAAACTCTCAACAAATTGGGAATAGAGGAAGCATACTTCAACATAATAAAGGCCATCTGTGACAAACCCACAGTCAACATCATTCTCAATTGGCAAATCTATAAGTTTTTTCCTTAAGATCAGGAACAATTCAGGGATGTCTGCTTTTTGTCACTCTTATTCAACATAGTGCTGGAAGTCCTATCCACAACAATTAGACAAGAAAAAGAAATAAAGGACATCCAAATTGGAAAGGAAAAAGTAAAACTATCATTATTTGCAGATGACATGATACTGAGTATAAACAACTCTAAAGATTCCATCCCCAAATTACTAGAACTTAAAAATGAATTCAATAAAATAGCAGGATATAAAATAAATATCCAGAAATCAGTTGCATTTTTATACACTGATAATGTACTATCAAAAAGGGAAACAGAGAATACAATCCCATTTATTATTGCATCAAAAAATAAAATACCTAGGAATAAATTTAACTAAGGATGTAAAATACTTGTACTTAGAAAATTATAAGACACTAAAAAAAAATTGAAAAAGATATAAATAAATTGTAGCATATATTGTGTTCATGGATAGGAACAATTAAAATGTTATACTACCCAAAGCAATCTATAGATTCAATGCAATTCCTATCAAGATACCAGTGTTGGTGGTATAGTGGTGAGCATAGCTGCCTTCCTATCAAGATACCAATGGTGTATTTCACAGAACTAGAAATTTATATGGAACCACAAAAGACTCCAAATAGCCACAGTAATCTTGAGAAAGAACAACAAAATTGGAGGAATCACACTACGTGATATCAAAATATACTATAAGGCCATAGTAACCAAATCAGCATGGTTCTGGTATAAAAACACACATATAGATCAACGGAACAGAAAAGAGAGCCCAGAAATAAACCCACACCTTTATGGTCAATTAGTATTTGACAAAGGAGACAAGAACATACAATGGTATAAAATAGTCTTTTCAATAAATGGTGTTGGGAAAACTGGAAAGATACAAGCAAAGAAGTGAAAATAGACCACCTTCTTTTTTTTAATATATATTTTATTGATTTTTGACAGAGAGGAAGGGAGAGGGATAGAGAGCTAGAAACATTGATCAGCTGCCTCCTGCACACCCCCTACTGGGGATGTGCCCACAACCAAGGTACGTGCCCTTGACCGGAATCGAACCTGGGACCTTTCAGTCCGCAGGCTGACGCTCCCTCCACTGAGCCAAACCAGTTAGGGCTAGACCACCTTCTTACACCATGCACAAGAATAAACTAAAAATGGATTAAGCACATAAATGTTAGAGTGAAACCATAAAAATTCTAGAAGAAAACATAGTAAAATCTCAGACATCATGTGTTGGAATATTTTTTCTGATATATCTTTTCAGGCAAGGGAAACAAAAGAAAAAATAGACAAATGGTATTCCATCAAACTGAAAAGTCTTTGCACAGTAATGGAAACCATCAACAAAATGAAAAGACAACCCACTGAATGGGAGAACACATTCGCCAATGGTACATCAGATAAGGGGTTAATATCCAAAATTTATAAAGAACTTATAAAACTCAACACCAGAATAAAACAAGCATTCCAATTAAAAAATGGGAAAAGGACTTGAATAGACACCTTTCCAAAGAGGATATGCAGATGGCCAATAGACATATGAAAAGATGCTCAACATCACTAATCATCAGAGAAATGCAAATTAACACCACAATAAGATATCACCTCACACCTGTCAGAATGGCTATCATCAATAAATCAATAAACAGCAAATGTTGGTGAGGATATAGAGAAATTGAAATCTTGTGCACTGTTGGTGGGAATGCAGATTGGTGCAGTCACTGTGGAAAACAGTATGAAGTTACCACAAAAAATTAAAAATGGAACTGATGTTTGACTCAGTGTTTCTGGGAATATATTTTTAAAAAACACCCTAAAACACTAACTCTAAAGTATATGTGCCCCCCTATGTTCATTGCAGCATTATTTACAATACCAAGATTTTGAAACAGCTCCAGTGTCCATCAGTAGATGAGTGGATAAAAAACCTGTGGTACATTTACACAATGGAATATTATGCAGCAGTGAAAAAGGAAGATCTCTTACCCTTTGTGACAGCATAGATGGACCTGGAGAGTATTATGCTAAGTGAAGTAAGCCAGTCAGAGAAAGACAATTACCATATAATTCCTCTTATGTGGAATCCAATGAACAAAATAAACTACAGACAAAATAGAAAAAGACTCATAGATACTGAGAACAGACTGACAGCTGTCAGAGGCATGAGGGTTGGGGACCAGGTGTAAAAGCTGAAGGGATTAAGGAAAAAACAAACAAACTCATATACAGAGGCAACAATATGGTGATTACAAAGGGAATGGGGGAATATACAATAGAAAAGGGTATAGGGGGGATAAATGGTGATGGAAGGAGACTTGACTTGGAATGGTGAACACACAATACAATATACAGATAATGTATTACAGTATTGTACACCTGAAACCTGTATCATTTTATTAACCAATGTCACCCCAATGAATCCAATTTAAAAAAAGAGAGAGGAAACTAATTTTTTTGTTGTTCTAGGCTCAATGATGAGTGTTTTGGGAAACACCTGCCTGGAATGCTGTTTTATTATTGACTTATTTGGGGACACTATTCTTCATCATTCTTGGAATTTAAATACCCTTTTCAGTTCTTGTCTCCATAATACATCCATCAATTCAAACAACAGCAACAGAAAAATCAAAGCAGGTTTTCTGAAGCATCTAATGTGTATGAGATAATGAGCTCAGATGAGCTGTAGAGTCTGGCTTAAAGCCAAAATTTGAAGCTATACAGAATTTCCTATATGTCTTTCCTGCTCCAGGAAGTCATAATATTATGAATCAGTCATAATTTAACGACTAAAACTTTTTTGTAGAAGATAAGCTCTTAAGAGATGATGTGCATTTAGTTCATTAACATAAAGCAACATTGAAACCGATTGGAGTGACTGCTAAGAGGCAGCAGAATCCATTTGATAGACTCGTTTGTTCATCCTCCACTCCAACTAGGTTGTCTCTGAGATCAAATAGACCTTGAGGCTGAAAACTAGACTATTCCAGGCCCTGGAGACGTGGGGCAGGCTGCAGAGTGGTGGGAGCAGACTTTGCATAGCTTGTATGCTCTCCACGTAGCCTCATCTTGTTGAAAAGTCTTAATATTTTGGAGGAACCTAATCCTCATACATTCTCCAGCGGATACGAGTAACATGCATTACTAGACAGTTAAGGGGGAAAATACCGTCAGTTTTATCTACAGAGGACAGAGTCAGAACTTCTTAATTCCACTCTAACAGCAAAGCAGGGAACCTTTTTAGCAGGGAACCATGACAACTCTGACACGGTGACTGGCTTCTTAAGGAAGACACTGATTTTGCTGTAACCCCTTTCCAGGCTAAGCAGTTTTGTGGTTTTTGTAGGTATTTCTATCAGATTGCTTACATTTCAGTTGCTTGAGGGCAGATGAGCATGGCTCCTTTTGCCTGGGATCCCCCAATATCAACTTGGAAATGATTCTGTACATAATGAATATGTGTAGATTTGCTATTCCGGGGTCATAACATCAGTTCTTATTTCAAGGGTATGCTTTCCTATAATGAACCTTGACTGCTTATTAAAAATTCAGATTTTCTGGACCTAGTGCAGGGATTCTGATTGAGAAGGTTTAGCAGTGCTGTAAGTGGTCCACGGACTGCTAGTAGAGAAATGCTGCCCTGGTAAATAAAACTATGCCCTGCCTAACGGAGAAGAAAAAGCCATTGCTGCTTGCTATGAGTTTGGGCCAAAGTCTTCTTGAAATCGGGTCTGCAGAAAGCCATCTGGACATTTGAATGATCCCATAAACTTGGTCACCATCAGCTGTATTCCATCTTAGAGATTGCTCCTGACCGTGGATTTGTGGCTCGGGTTTTATGCTTCTTTCCTGGAGTCCGATGTTTCTTTTGCCACGCTGAGGAGATTGATGGCTTTGATGGCTACACTCAAGCGATTTCACTTGTTTTCTATAATCTTGGTGTCCCTAGCAGTGCCCTTCTCATAGCAACACTCACTAAATGAGTAAAGATAGCAAAAAGAGTGACAGTAATTTCAACTTAGTAAATTAGTCTTTTGATCAAAAATCTTGGAAAGATGCTGGCAGTGTCAAAAACCGCGTGGCCTGACAGGCAGAGCAGGAACATTTGAAATTGTCATCATTCAGCTGGAATTTGAAGTGACGACTCAAAGAAACTGCTCCGATAAAAATCTTACAACAGAGCTCCATCCAAATAGATTAAAAGATATCAAAGCGAAACGTGTTTTCTCTTGTGACTTTCTCTCACTGGTAACTGAACACTTGTAAAATTCATGCTGATGCGTCTTACCCATTACCTCGAGTGCACTGTGCCACCGGAGAAAACAAAATTACTTGGACATTTTTGAAGGTTTCTTTACTTTGTAAGATGTATCTGGGGAGCTTATTAAGTTCATTAGAAAACTGGAAGAAATTTAAAAGTCCTTCTAAGGGCCCTTTTCTTCCTTTCTCAAACGACTTTTGCATTTTGAGACAGGAGCATGAATAGATAAAAGGAGAGCTTAGCTAAAACAAATAAAAGTTGATTTGTATTTTTCAGGAGCGTGTGGAAGGAAATGAGTCTATTAATTTCTCTGGGGCTAGGCTCACCCTCCCCTAGTGCCCACAATCAATCTTGACTGGGAGCAGGAGGTCCCTGAGGCAAGAAAAAAACACGTTCTATATTGAAAATATAGCCTCTTTCCCTGTATTCCTAGAATGTCCTCATAATTAATCGTAAATCAATGATAATCAGTACTTTTTTATGATAACTTTTATTGTGTCATATGCTGGGCTGCTTCTCCACCTGGCTCCCAGGTTTAGAGATTTTGGTAGAGGCAAGGTGGAGGTCCTGAGGTTCCAGGAATGAATTTTAAAAACATCCTTCCATTACCGGTTAGAGGTGGGGTCGGGGAGATACAATAAAAGAAAAGCTTTCTGTTTTCTCTGTTCTTATTGTTATGCAAGGCTACGTATTTTATTCAGTATCAAAGTAAAAGCTGTGAGGCGGCCGCCTTCTTACTGAGCCTCCCACAGGCACTGTGTCCATTTCCGCAGCACCGCCGTCCCTCCGTGGCAGTCTAACTTTAATTGTGGACCTTCCCTAATCACTCATGATACTCAGAAATGAGGCATTTCCTGCCTGAACATGAAAATAATCTCCTTTGAGTGATAAAATAAAACATAGACTTGGATATGTGCATGGACCTCTGAAATAAAATTCTTTGATGTTTCTGGTAGGCGTCAAATTGGCTCCTGATTCTAGAACCTGCATCGTGAGGTGGGGAATGTGCGCTTAGCTGGCAAGTTCCCAGGATGGTTTCTGGCAGCAGAGGAGGATGTAGATATCAGCAGGGAGATGAGATAAGCATCACTTACCCTTCAGCTGATCCTTATACTTGACCTGGAAGAGAAGTTCCTCTCAGCTGCAGTTTAAATGAATATGCAGGCATTTTGAAGGGCTTTCTTCCTTGAGGTTGCTTCCGGAGAATCAAAATCTTGTTAGAATTATTCTGGGCACTGATCCAAACTGTGAAGGGCTAAAATATTGCCAACATGGTAATTTACACAATATAATAGCAGAGGAAAATAAATTATCCGCAACTTACAGCAATGCCCTCTGAGCAGAAAGCCTCTTGAAGCACACAAAAATTATACCTACCATATATCAGCAACGTGGGGCCCCGGATTATAAGAATCAGATTCAAGTTCTTGAAAAATTAGTGGAATTTCCATTTTGCCATTTACTTTGGAAATTGGAAAGTCATAATAAATGGGCACAGCCAGTGTCAGTACATGATTGATTGAATTACATATTCCATCCCGTTTTTCATTTAGCACCTTTTGTCCTTAGAGGGCCTTGCCCTCACGCTCTGGTCCAGTATGGAAACTTGGTAGCATTCTCCTTTTGTCTGCAAGAAAACTAAAGCACTAGAAAGTGGGTTTCTTTCGAGGTCACCTCATTGATCTGAGACAAAGCTGTAATGGAATTGAGAGCTATCAAATGCCTGGCCCAGGGCTGACAAGGGCTGTGGTTTAGGCCAGATTTTCAGAGCCACAGAGGATCAAAGAAGAAAGGCAATTGTATGTGCTGAGGATTCGGACTTCTAATAAACTTTTAATTGAAATCCCTGGCCTTCTTATGAACCCTTTTTTTTTTTTGGTCTGGGTTTTGCATAAAAGTTTCCTTTGCTTCTTGGTCATCACTGTTGGGGACATGATGTTCCCTTGCTGTGGTCTAATTACATGACTGTTAATTCCTAAAAGATTTTACTTCAGATCCTAGCTCAGAGTGATTAAGCGATATGAGCCCCAGCTGAATTATATGTAAAAAGAGCAATTGCATTTTATGCAGGGTACAGAAAAGTAGGAAAGAGAGTTAAAAGCAGAATAAAATAAGCAAAGAAGCAAGAGCTAATTGTGTAGTTTTAGGAACAGAGAGAATAGACGGGGGGATATTTTGGTTCAAGGCAGATTTCACAACTGCCAGTAAGAGATGGAATTCGTCTTGGATTCTCTCACTCCAAGTTGCCCATGTCCAGCCATCGGATCCAACATGCTACAACTATTTTTCTTTCTGAAACGTCTGCTTCTGTGCTAAATGAAAAATAATACACACCATTTGTTTCAGGTATCAAAGAGGGCTTGGTCAGAGAATTGAGCAAGTTTTTCTTTTTATTTCCATTTAACTTGCTGCAGCAGCCTCCTAAATCTCACACAGGTGGTGGTCTCTCCTCATTCCAGTCCTGTTTTTACCACGTGTGGATTAATAATTCTGACTATGTTACCATTGGGCTGAAGACCATTGATTATCCATTCCCATCCCTCAATCTAAAATTAACTGACTGAAGCTCACATTCCCACATTCCTCCACTCTCTGCTACCTACTTATGTTAAACCTCTCTTACTGTGTTTCATGGTTTCTGTTTGAAATTCAAACTAAAGTAAAATATCAGTTGCCTTCTGGGGAGATCTCAAAGTTTCTATATTTGCTTCATTATTCATTCTCTTTCTTCCAAAGAGAATATCCTCCATGTTTTCTCTGATCTGTCTCTGTATCTGTTGACCTCCTATTTGTCCTTCAAGGCTCACCTTTATGGCACCTCTTGACCGTATTTCTATTTCTTTACTTATTAAACATTGCCCTGTATCATGGCTATTTGTCTGACCCACATCGCTGTTGCATTATAAGGTCAATGAAATGAGGGAGTGTGTCTTAGTTATATTTGTGGTTTTCTTTCCGCTCCTCTGCCTGGTACATGGCATGGTGCTATATTCACAGGAACAACTAAATAAGTGAATAATGAATACATTAATGAATAATGTGAGTTCTAGAGAAATATAGCAATATAGGATGAGATCTCTGTACTAAAAATATAACATTTAGAAGAGATTTACAGTCCATATTCTTTTTTTAAAAAAAATATTTTATTGATTTTTTACAGAGAGGAAAGGAGAGGGATAGAGAGTTAGAAACATTGATGAGAGAGAAACATCGATCAGCTGCCTCCTGCACACCCCCTACTGGGGATGTGCCTGCAACCAAGGTACATGCCCTTGACTGGAATCGAACCTGGACCCTTCAGTCCGCAGGCCGACGCTCTATCCAGTGATCCAAACCAGTTAGGGCAACAGCCCATATTCTTAAAATATGGGAAGTAGTGTTTGTGTATTTAAGTGTTACATGATTCTCTTGAACAAATGTACCACAGAGATGGAAAGGAGAACTCTTTAAACAGAGATGATCAGTGACTTCTTAGGAAAGCTGGGACTTGAGCTGAGTCAGATGTACATATAGAAAAAAGTTTATTCTACTCTAATGTTATGTATTAATTTTATAATTTATTGTGTATATATCTGTTTTTGCAACTGGACTGTTGAAATTTGAAGGAAAAATACTTTTTTAAATTGACATGTGCATCTCCTGCAGTACCTAGTATGTGCCTGGCATATAGGACTTGCTCAATAAAACTTTGATTAAATAGGAATGCTAAGAAATTGCCTTACTATTTTTGTTCCAGGATTGTTCAAAAATTCCTTGGTTTCATGAAAGCTAGACCCAACCCCAGGTTTCAGAGTAAGCATATATCTTAGTTGTGGTCAAGAAGATATTAACTGAAAGCTTGCCAGGAGATTCCTGAGAACGTGGTTCTCTCTTACCCATACTTACTGCTACATCCACCTCAGCATTATGACTGGGTGGCCAACATCATGGTAAGGAGGTTGACTCAGATCCTCAACATGCTTGAAGAACTAAATCACACCAATAATTGCCTATAATTATGGGAGAAAAAAGAATAAATATATCTTTAGATATTATTAATCCAATGTTCCCCTCATACCCCCCTTCCATCTCTTACCTCTCTCTTTCTCTGTGACACACACACACACACACACACACACACACTAGTTCTCACTGAAAAAATACACAAAACATTCCCCTCATACCCCCCTTCCATCTCTTAACTCTCTCTTTCTCTGTGACACACATACACACACACACACACACACAAACACACACACAAATATAGATTTAGTAGTAGCAGGAGTATACTTACACTGGATGAGGGTAGAATAAGAATAAAAATCATCAAAAAGTCCCTTAGAGGTAATATAGCTTAATGCCCTAATTTCTCAGATAAGGACGCTGAGACTCACCGCACAAGGAAAAGTGACTTGTTCATAGTAAGTAATATAGCAACAGATTTCTGGTCAGAACCCCTTTCCTTACTGCTAGACCAGAGCTCTTCCCCACTTCTTCCTGTGTAGCTAACCATGTGGTCTTAAGGATTCATAAGGACATAAGAAATTCACCTTAAAAAATTATTGCTCCTTTGTCTGCTTATGAGAATTTTAACTTTTGAAACAGACAAAACATGCTTTAAGTCTTGAGCTAGAGTTTGAGGGTATTTAGTGAATTGGGCAAGTTGCTTATTTTCTCTCTCTTCATTTCTTCATCTATAAAATAGAAATTAAAGTAGAATTTAGTGCATAGAGTTCTTGTAAAAAAATACAAGTGAACGTATGTGAAGTGCTTAGGATAGTGCCTGAGACAGACTAAGTACTCAATAAATGTTAGTTCTCACTTTTATTCTTACTGGGACCTCATAACGTTGGCCCCAGCTACCACATATTTAATTCTATTTTAGCCATCAGAGGCATTGTGGATAAAATATGTCAGCAACTGAAAGGAAAACATGGCATCATTTCCAAAATATATGATGTATTGACTTTTTTTATTGGAAATGTTGTGGAGAGATAGAGTCTGCAAAAACTCAGATGATGAATGGAAAGCAATAAGAAAAATGAATAAAAAGCCATTTGAAAGAATAGTATTTTTTCAAAATCAATTAAATCCAAATCATAATTTTAGAAGCAATGTGATGAGGACTTGGATGAAAGTCGTTAGTAGATGAAATGGAAAGAGCAGATCTGAGAGCTATAATGACGAAAATCAAGGACTGGACCTGACAACACACTTCAGACATTGTGAAGGCTGGTGGGGGCGAGAGAACCAAAAAATGTCTAGTTACAGCTAATCATTAATATTTCCTGCTTCTGCCAGTGGTCATGAACTCTTCATGCTGTGTAAGAGATACTATGCATGTTGTATGCACCCAGAGGGCATGATTCCATTCATGGTTGTAACTGGACTTAGGGTGAGTTTTGCTGTGTTTTTTTAAAAAGGAAAAGCAAGGTGGACTTTCACAGCATTTCAAACCAAAGTGGAGTAGGCTAATTTTGGACGACTGGCTCTAGAAAATTCTTTGCAGTTAAGTTTTCCCAAAGATCTTCATGATGGAGGTGAAGCAACAGGAATGAGGTGTTAACATTTCTATCAAGATTTTAAATGCAGAGCCAATAAACTGAAGGGCCAGAGGAAAAGCTGCATATTTGCACTATATCTGTTTCTGTTATTCTCATTTCCTCATCCATAGACAATTTACAATGTTGTGTTTTTTTCAAACCTAGAGGGCTTTGAATGGAGAACTTTGAATTGAATTTACTGTATAATTTCCCTTCAAAGCCACTCCTGAGAGGTGTGGTTTTTTTTTTCAAACCTAGAGGGCTTTGAATGAAGAACTCAGATTGAATTTACTGTATAATTTCCCTTCAAAGCCACTCCTCAGAGGAACCTGACTGTAGGCTATTGGGATGAGGATTTCTCTTTGATGTGGAAAATAATCCACTCAGAATTTACTAAGATCCCCCACTTTACCCACACAGATTCTTCCTCTGAATTGCCAGGTCCTTTCATTAGATCCGAAATATAACCTAGACTGTTTGAGCAAATGATAAAGTAGAATATAGAATCTGATTCTCAGCCTAGATTTCAACCAAATCCTATATTAGTTTGCTAGGGCTGCCATAACAAAATATAAGTTTCTCCTGCTACTTAAAGGTTGAGCATTCTTATAAAATCAGTCATAATTCAAAATGGTATAAAGCGAAGACACAGCTACAGTAGTCTTCCCTTTTGTTTTCCAAGGTTTCAGTTACTCATGGGCAACCATGGTCCAAAAATATGAATTTCAGAAATAAACAATGTATGAGTTTTAAATCGAGTGCCATTTTGAATAGTGTGATGAAATCTCACGTGATCTCATGTGGTCCACCCTGGACCTGCCTCATCTGGTCCTCTGTCCTCCAGCATCTTCATGCTGTGCCCACTCCCAGCCCCATAGTCACTTAGTGTCTCTTGATCATCAGATCAGCTGTCCTTGTATTGTAGTGCTTGTGTTCAAATAACCTTTATGTTACTTAATAATGGCCCCAAAGTGCAGGGTAGTCATGCTGTGAATTCAGATATGCCAAAGAAAAGCCATACAGTGCATCCTTTAAGTGAAAAGGTGCATATAGCACAATAAGATTTTTGAGAGAGGGAGGGAGACCATATAACTTTTATTACAGTATATTGTTATAATTGTTCTATATTATTATTAGTTATTGTTGTTAATCTCTTACTATGTCTAATTTACAAATTAAACTTTATCATAGGTAACTATGTACAAGAAAAAACAGAGTCCAGTATTATCGGTGATTTCAGGCATTCACTGGGAGTCTTGGAATGAACATCTCCCCCACAGATAAGGGGGAGCTACTGTACCATTAATTTTTATGAAAAAGATTTTTGAGCACTCACAGATCCTAACATTAACCTACCAAATCATACCAAGGAACACATAAAACCCAATATAATACTAACATATAGTGAAAGCAGGAAAAATATGATAATACACAGCCTACATGAAGTAGATAAATGTATGTACAGAGTAGTTTCACTTACAGTGCATGCTGCCTCTCTAATGGCTCATTGCAGATCAAATGCTGGATGCTCTTTTTTCCTTTTTTTTTTTTTTGGTAAAAGTGAAAATCCTCTTAGATTTCTTGTGATTCATGAAAACAGGTACTAAAGTGGTCTTTCGTAAAAGCAGAGTGGTGTAAAGCAAACTTTTGAATAAGTTGAGTATACCTTTGCTGTGCTTTTAAAATGAAAGGCAAGGATGGGCTTTCACAGCATTTAAAACCCAAGTGGAGTAGGCTAATTTTGGACAACCATTTCCGGAAAACTCTTTGTAGTTAAGTTTTCCCCAGGATCTTCATGATGGGGGTGAAGCAACAGAATGGAGTGTTAACATTTCTATCAAGATTTTAAATGCAGAGCCAATAAATTGAAGGGCCAGAGGAAGACCGGCATATTCGCACGGGCTGTGTGGCCTCAACAACAGAAATTTACTTTCTCGGAGTGCTGGAGGCTGGAAGGCCAGACCAGGGTGTCAGCAGGCTTGGATTCTTCTAAGGACTCTCTCCTTGGCTTGTAGATGGCTGCCTTCTCACTGTCCTCACAGGGTTTTTCTTCTGTGTGTACCCCTTCCTGGTGTCTCTCTGTATGCATTATCAAATGCAATCACATTCTGAGATGCTCGGGGTTAAGGTTTCAACATATAAATTTCGGGTGGACATCGATTAGCTCCTAACACTCCACCCTCTGAACCCCTAAAATGCATTTGCTTCTCACATGCAAACTAAATTCATCCCCATCCCAATAGCCCAAGTCTTAATCTTCAAGTTTGGTTCCTTTTTGCTTAACAGTTCATTCTTCTATTTCTCTCTCACACATTTTACCACATGCAGGTTGCACCTTCAACATTTTGCTTAGAAATCTCCTGTGCTAAATATCTAAGTTCATCATTCACAACTTCTATTCTTCACAGAACAATAGGACACAATTCAGTCAAGTTCTTTGTCACTTTATAGCAAGGATTGCCTTTCCTCCAGTGTCCAGTAGCATGTTCCTCATTTACATCCAAGGCCTCACCAGGGTGTATTTAAACATCTTGCATACATGTATCTTGTATATGCATATTTAAACAAATGAACATATTTCTACTACCAAGGCAATCTAGACTTTTTCTAACATGTACCTCAAAACTCTTCCAGTCTCCAATCACTACCCAGGTTCAAAGCCCATTCCACATTTTTAGATATTTGTTATAAGAGCACTCCACTTCCTGGTAGCAAAATCTGTTAGTTTGCTAGGGTTGCCACCACAAAGTCCTGCAAATGAGTGGGTGACTTAAAACAACAGAAATGTATTTTCCCATAGTTCTGGAGGCTAGAAATCTGACATTATTCCTTCTTGAGGTTCAGAGGGAGAATATTTCCTAGCTTCTGGAGGGGACTCTCAATCCTTGGCCTTCCTTTGCTTGCAGGGGCATCGCTCCACTATCTGCCTGTGTCATCACATGTAACACTCTACCTGAGTGTTTTTGTGTCCCTGGTTTTCATCTGACCTTCTTGTAAGGACAACAGGAGTGAGATTGAGGCCCCAATCTCATCATAACTATATTACATCTTCAAAAATTTTATTTACAAATAAGGTCACGGTCACAGGTACCGGAGTTAGAACTTCAACATAGCTTTTTATACCTACAACACCACCCAGCACTCTTTTTGTCTCTTTCCCTCTGTGGTTGAAGGATATCAGAGGTGATTGTTGGATTCAAAATTTTCCTATTCTGTCAAGCTTTTTCATTTTTTGTGCAAGAAACACTATTTTGATAGAATTAACAGGACATGGTGACTAATTTGAAAAAGGTGGAGATAAATGAAGAGTCAGATGACGTCAAGGTATGATGAGCACCTTAAAAACCCTAGCAATCCCCTAGGCAGACTTGAAGATGTGATTACATGCAGGGTACATAGGTGATGTGCTCTCTCTAGCAACCCCTCTATTCAAGCAAGACATTACCCTAGGACTACTTGGTCCTGTCCTCAAGCATAAAATTCCAATTACTGTGGTCGACAAGTTCGTTAGTGAGTTGAGCCTATCTACCTCTCCATACTCAATTTCTACCTCCTTTCTCCTGTGATAAAATTACTCATCATATAAAATATACATTTTTTTGTTACTTAAAAAAAATAACAGATAGTTAGCTTCCTTCTGGAATTTCCCAAACTCTCGTGCAGCTAGAGTAGCCATTGACTTATTTTTTTTTAAGTTTCAAAATATTTATTGAAAAACAATTTACCATGACATTCCTATACCACAAACATACCACAGGACTCTAAATAAGCAACAAAAGTATACAAAGCCTATCCTGAAAATATCTTTGGAGGTATTAAATATATAGGCCCATGAGGATAGAGCTGAGTAAACTTCAAAATGTTAGTTCTTGGTCACACAGACTATTTGGTCACTCAGCCACAATCCCCACTGGTTTTTACAGAATAAGTTATGGGGACTTCTCTTCCTGACACTGGAATTCTGGGCTGGGGGGCCTAGTATGGGTCTGGGACCCCTCACTTTTCACAGGGGACCTCTGCAGTTGAGCTATCCCTCCTGATTATTATCTGTCACACATGGGTATGGGACCAACCTGTTCCATTTCTCCACCCCTCCTATCAGTCTCGATGTAGCTTCTTTATATCTTTAGTTGTAGGACTTCTGATTAGCTAGATTTTAGGTGGTTTTGAATGACAGTTGCTCTGTAGTTTTTATTTTGATGTGGCTGTGGGATGATTCAAATACTGCATTTACCTATGCTGCCATCTTGAGAGAAATCCTGGACCTATGGAATATATTCTTTAGTGTCTGATATATTTTAGTCAAAATTGTATATTTGGGATATTATCTACATTGTTGTACATGTTATACAAAGTTATTCCTCTTAGTTGAAGTTTAGCATTCCAAATTATAATTATAATTTATCTAGTCTATTTTTCCCCAATGTGAGGATATTGTGAATAATTATTCTTATGTATGTCTCTTAGAGCACAGGTATGCCCATTTAAAAAAAATAGTTTATTGATTTTAGAGAGAGTGGAAGGGAGAGGAAGAGAGAAAGAGAGAAAGATGTCATAGTGCAACATCCATCCACTGCCTCCTGCACAACCCCTACAGCGGATCAAACACACAACCTGGGCATGTTCCCTGACCAGAAATCGAACTGGCAACCTCTTGGTGCACTGAGCCAAGAGGTATGCCCCTTTTTTTAGGGTATATCCCAAGGAGTGGATGCACATATCCTGAAATAGTCTAAATAATCTCAAAATGTTTCTAAATGGTTTTAACCCTTAGGACTCCCACCATCAATGTTTCATATCCTCACCGTGATTTCCTTTTTTACCATAAAGGTTGTGAAGAGCAAATTGACTTTCTTCATATTCAAAATAAAACATGAAGAAAAAGGAGAGAATAGGGATATAATAGTCACTTAAAGAAAACAAAAACAGCCAAGACAGGCTGTTTATATGGGAAATGAATTTAAGAAAGATGTAATAGCTGTTGTTATTATAGAAAGATAATCACTCTTGCCCCTTTCCTCCTCTCTGAGGTATGAGGAGACCCAGTGTATCTGATTACCTTCAATACCTCAGGCCAGTAATAATTTCATGTAACAGCCGTGAGGCACCCAGAGTGCTGTTTTCCAGTTCCTCTAGCACTATAGCTAACACATTAAATGAGGTAATTGTCCACTATGAAGTTCATGGGGATTAATCTGCCCTTTCATAGTACATAACTGACAGTCAATATGTTTTTGGAATATATTTTACTTTATTTTTCCCCTCAAGGGAGTAGAAAGAATTTGTCATTACAAAAATATTGAATAGAGGATTTCATTAGCTGACAAATGAAGCTGAAATTCATAAACATGTCTCCAAAAGGATGGGTAGAGAAGGTAAAGAGAGATAATAAGAATTCTATTATGTTTACACTCATCGAATTTAAATGCTTTCTCAAACAAATGCAAAGACCTTTATCAATGTTGTTCTCTCAACAATGCTTGTTGAGGGATGACTTGAAGGCAGAGAGTTTAATATGGATTTAAATATTTCTGTGTATGCCTTTCTTACGATTACAATATATAATCTTATATTTACTTTGTGCTTTCCAATAAGTAAGCCATTTTTCTGCATTCTTCCAATTTTGTCTCCTCTGAGAAAACTTTCACTTATACAAATTTTCTCCTTAGTTTATTATGTACAAATTTACGATAATGAAAATATTTATTGAATCTTTGCAGTCACTGATATCTTGCAAGCTGTTTGGTTTAGATTGGCACTTGGATGTATGACCCTAGCATGTTCAGAAGTGTCCTATGCCATGCCAAGTGTTAGCATCAGGACTCTTGCAGGGGTGGCAACTATGGTTACCCACCATGGTTCTGAGGGGCCAATAGCACCAAGGACCTATGATCTGTGCACCCATCTGTGTCCCCCAAAGGCCTGTGAGCCCTTCAGAGGTAGTTACCATGCATTATTCATTTTGTCCCTTTTAAATGTCTTATGCACAAAAATGACATTTAGTGAACATTTCTTGAATATTTACTAAGTATTAAAATAAAATAAAAAAAACACATCAAGATAAGACACTTTTAGAGAAGAAAACACCATGGAGAAAATAGTTTTGATATGACTTACTGACACAAGGGGGTTATTTTTGCACACACACAAAAATGAAGTCTACATTAATACAATCCAGGACCACAATATTAGGATCTTAATATTCTCTCCCTCTTTCTCTTCTGTTTTGTTTTTATTTTTAACTAATTTATGAACATTTACAATATGATGAGCATTGTTTGAATTGTGAATTATGTTATATGTATTATCTTAGTTAACAGTTCAGTGAAACTATTTCCACATTTTATAGATGTGGCCATTAACATTTGGGAGATTAATAAACTTGCACATAATCATACAACTGGTAAGTAACTGAGGCAGGATTTGAATCCAGGTCTGTCTGACATCAGAATCCACATTTTTAGAAATTGAATTATAGTTCTAGATTGTTTTGTGGTGCTTGAAAGACTGAAGCATCTCAAAGGGGTACCCACGTGTCTCTTGTATATGTTTCATCATTGCCCTTGCTTCAGATGGGCGACCTCCAGCTAGTTCTGTTAAGTTCTGTTGAATTCTGCCTAAAACAGGTGCTGGTGGACTTTATAAATCACCAGCTTCCCTCCGGATTTAGAGGACCCAGCTCCAATCTGGAGGCAGCTCTCAGAAATTTGGGGAATTGTCCACATGGAGTAGGCTGGTTGCAAACCAAGAAGAATCTCAGGGCACACACAGCCTACTGGCCTGTCTGCGTGATGAATAGTGACAATGTCAAAGGATGGTTCTCCCTACAACCGACAGGAAAGAAAGCATCATAGCTTTTAAGTACAGGTGATACACAACTCACAGTAGGAGTTCAGATAACTGGTAATCCGACTCCCTCATTTGTAGTGGATTAAAGTATCCACTGACATTACAGAGGGAAACTTGGCCTCTGCAGTGTTCTGGAAGAAACAGTTAAGAAGTGTGTTCATGCGACATCAAGTAGGCTTCTACTTGAACACCATCTAGGACAGTGATGGCAAACCTTTTGAGCTCAGCGTGTCAGCATTTTGAAAAACCTAACTTAACTCTGGTGCCGTGTCACATATAGAAATGTTTTGATATTTGCAACCATAGTAAAACAAAGACATATTTTTGATATTTATTTTATATATTTAAATGCCATTTAACAAAAAAAAATCAACCAAAAAAATGAGTTCACGTGTCACCTCTGACACGCGTGTCATAGGTTCGCCATCACTGATCTAAGAGGACTCCAGGTTAGGGTTGCCAGATTTAGCATTAAAAAATATAGCATGCCCAATTAAATTGGGATGTCAGATGAGCAATGTAACTTTTTAGTATAAGTATGTCCCATGCAATATTTGGGATACATTTTTATTGTTTACTAGAGGCCTGGTGCATGAAATTTGTGAACAGGTGGGGTCCTTAGACCTGGCCGGCAATCAGGGCTGATCAGGTTCCCTGCGATCCCACCTCCCTGCTTCCTCCTTCACTCGCCACCCATGTCCACTGCCACCCACCCCCAGTTTCCCATCCCAGCCTGGGCCCAGGCCCGATCAGGACCTGCCGCTGGGGGGAGGGGTCAACCGCCACCATGGTGGGTGGGCAGCAGGGCAATCAGGTCCAGCTGGCTGGAGGGAGGGCTGGGGGAAGGGACCTGGGAGGTTGTCTACTGGCCCCGAGGAGGAAGCTGGCCCTCAGCCCCCCTGGGAAAGGGGCTGTGTCCACTGCCACCCACCCCAAGTTCCCTGTCCCAGCCTGGAGGCCTGGCCATGATCAGGGCCTGTGGGCTGGGGGCAGCTCCCGCATTGAGAGTCTGCCCCCTGGTGGTCAGTGTGAATCATAGCGACTGGACATTTCAGTTGTTCCATCATAACAGTTGCTTAGGCTTATATATATAGATATACTAGAGGCCTGTTGCATGAAGAGATTTGTGCAATAGGCCTTCCCTTCCCTTGGCTGCTGGCACCAGTTTTCCTCTGGCACCTGGACCCAGGCCTTCACTCTGGCTTGGCTCTGGCCAGAGGGCCCCCCCCCCCAGCCATCAGGCTTCGCTGCTCCGCTGATCCCGGGGCTGTGAGGCTGATCCCAGGGCTGTGAGGCTGATCCCGGGGCTGTGAGGCCTCGCGGCTCCGCTGATCCTGGGGCCGGGAGGCCTTGCTGCTGGGCTGGCTTCGAGGCCGTTTGGCTTCGCTCCACCACTTGGAGCCTACGTATGCAAATTAACCGCCATCTTTGTTGGCAGTTAATTTGCATATTGCCTGATTAGCCAATGGGAAGCATAGCAAAGGTACAGTCAATTACCCTTTTTGTCTTTTATTAGATAGGATATATATATATATATATAGACTAGAGGCCCAGTGCACGAAATCGTGCGCGGGTAGGGTCCCTAGACCTAGCCTGTGATCAGGGCCATTTTCTGCTCACTCACCAGTCCCTGGCTGCCGCTGCTGCCGCCAGCAACCCAGTTCCCCTCACAGGCCCTTGTCCCGCCCCACTGCCGCCACCAGCCAGCTGGTTCCCCTCACCGCCCACCCACCTCATAGCTACTGATCAAGCAGTCATTCGGGTCGTTATGCTTATGGTCTGGCCTTTTATTATATAGGATTGTTGCTTATCTAAAAACCAAATCTATATTTGACATTCTGTATTTTATTTGGCAATCCTGTCCTGAGTTCATCTGATTAAATTAGTTTGTTGCTTTAGCTTATTACAGCAATAGTTCACATTACTTGTAGGTATAAAATCTTTTCCCTATTTTATTTACCATACTGCCTTTGACTATGATTTCTCATCATTTGGTTGGCATCAATCTGACCGTATTTCAAGTCTGTTCCTGGTCGTGAGTATGCTTGCCTTCTGATCTAATATAATTATCAATTAAAAATCATTTCTGAACTAATTATACCTGCCATATGAGCCTCACAATTATTCACAACCTAAACAAGTGACCACCTGGCTGTCTACACTACACCTGTATCTCACTTGCCCCAGACCTACCTGCATGTCCCTCTGTCAACATGACTCAACTGAAGGTAGTCTCGGATGGAGTGTTTGGAAATTATGAGGTGCGTGCATCAGTTATCTGTTTACACAATAATGCTGAGTAACAAACAAGTGACATGCAACAATCACTTAGCTCCTGAATCTGTGGGGTTCATCAGACCTATTCTCCTCACTGGGATTTGGTCTTTGCTCGATCATTCATCTGCGGCCTGTGTGCTTGTGCAAGGCAGAGCTGGTAAAGTTGGCTGGACTTGTTCACATGTCAGTTAGCTGAGAGCTAAGATGGTTTCACCTGGGAAAACTGAAATGTCTTATGTCTTCATCTGGCCTGGACATGTTCTCATAATACCAGCAGAGGGCAAGAATGAGCAGAAATACATGGGAACTTTTATTAAACCTGAGCCTGAGTCGCATCTATTAGCATCCTGTTGGCGGGAAAAAGTCACCATGTCAGTCCAAATTCAAGGAGTGGGGAAACAGACTGCTGTGTTTTTAAGAGGTCCTGAAAGTAATGTTGCAAAGGGTACAGATGGCAGATGAGGTGAAAAATTTGTACTATCAATGAAATCAGATCAGAATAGACAATATTTTACAAAGTCAAGTAACTTAGAAGATTAAAAAAACAAAAAGACATTACCTAAGACACACTGAGGAAGGCCCAGAGGCAAAATATGAGGAACAGAATATGGGGCTGGACAAAGGGCAAAGTGAGATGAAGGGTGGGGAGTCCGTACATGGTTGGAGAGGAGGCTGAGAGTTAGAAAGGGGCCAGACAATACAGGTCTTGCTGGCTTAAAAAAATCACTTAATTAATCTTTCATGTTTTATAGACATTTTACTAAATTCATGGTAGTTTTGTCACTTATTATTGGGTATTTCTTTCTCCAGCTGTACAATGAGAGATTATATTAAATTAAAATTTACTAACTTTAGAACTAATCTAGATAACAAATATGGATTTTTTTTTTGGGGGGGGGTCAGACTAGTGTTTAACTTTTTAATGTTTTATGAAAATCCTGATCTTTAATTTTTCACAGGCCTGTTATTTTAATCTTATTTTCTTATTTAATCTTCAAGTTTTCATAGGCCTGTTAATCTTTTACCTTGCTCTTAACACATTTATATTTTCTACTTAGCTTTTAAGGCATTTGAGTTTGAAAGCCCTCAGGTATTTTAAATTTCCTTTTCAGTTGTATATTTCTCATTTTTAGAAAAGCATAGGTATAAGTTTAGGGTGGCACTAAATAGAGAGATAAAATAATGTAGGTTAAAAAAAAAGTATTGCAAAGTCCTTCTGAAAATACCACTGAGATTAAGAAAAATCTCAGTCTGGCAGTTTAACAACTAAACAGAGTTGCTTAATTAAGGGAGACAACATTATTGAGGTCAAGATGACAACAGATTCTTGTTTATTTACTTGTCGCAGGAGAAAACAATACTGATAAATGAAAAATAATTGAAAACAGCTATGTAGAAATCATAATAACTGAAAGCTCTCTAGGCCTAGGGTCAAGGAATGTTCTGTAACTGAAAATCTTTCTTTTAATTTAAGTTGAATGCTTAATTTCTTAAAAGTTCTGTATTGTAATCACTTCGAAATAAATGCCACCATGCCTGTGAGTAAGGAACTATATGCCGGAAAGAAGCAACGGATCCTTGCCATCTCAAATTATCCTCTCCATAAGTGAGAACAGATGTTTGAAGTGTAACAGATTTCAGAGAATTATGTTAGGCATGGTAAGCTTGAGGCACATGGATTGCAATTTATAAAAGGTGCAAACTGGCATGTCTATATGTTGTCGGCTAGACCAGGAAATTCCTCACCAACCTTTGTCTTCTGTGTTTCCTACATGGGGTATCTGCATCTGTTGTACAAAACTAATGGGAAAAAATCAGGAAAAGCTTTCAACTTAGAGGATTTCAGCTTATAGAGAAGTTGAAATCATATTATTTAAAGTGCAGGTTAGAAAACATGTTTATATTTGCTTGCTTTTAAAAGAAGTAAGGTATACAAGGCTGGTGTGGGTCAGTGGTGAGAGTGACCTATGAAACCATGCGGTCTGGTTCAGTTCCCAGTCAGAGCACATGCCTGGGTTGCAGGCTTCATCCCTAGTAGGGGGTGTACAGGAGGCAGTCAATTGATGATTCCCTCTCATCATTGATATTTCTATCGTTCCTCCCTCTCCCTTCCTCTTTGAAATCAATAAAAATATATTTAGGAAAAAAAAAAAGAAGTGAAGTGCATTGCCTTTCTAATTGCAAAATGGGAAGCAGCTGAGACAGATTTGGGAGGAAGGAGAATACTGTGGGCATTACATTTTGAGAATCAGGAAGAAGCACTGAGAAGGCTGACCTTTTTTTACATATAAATGGTAATTTCAGTCATTAAGAACTAGATTATAAGAATTTGAGTTTACCTGGTAATCTAAAATTGAAAACTAGAGCAAGTAAAAATGGATCAAAGGTAGGGCCTTTCAAAGATGGAACCAGAACACCAGGCAGGGGCAGTGGGACAAATTTATCAATGGACTTGCTAAATGTTAAGGTTATGTTTTATGGATGAAGTGGCTCACATCCGGGAGAGCTACCTTTTTAAAAAAAATCCACTTTCATTCATTTTTTCTTTCCTTTTTAACACTGCCAAAGTAATTATTAGCTTACTAGTTGTGTGATTGCTACATAATAGACAAACAATAAATATTTTTGAATGAAAGAATAAAAATATTGATCATGGAACATGCATAGAAACCTAAAGAAAAAGCACAATGTAATCCATCATTATTAATATTTTGGTTTAAAATAAGTAATGCTATTATGTAATATTTGCTCATCTTTTTTTCCCCCATGAATCCTTTCCCATCCCATTCAATGTGCTTTCAAAAACGATTTTGTCCAGTGAATAGTGATTTTATATTGTTTCTAGACAGCTATTTATAATTTCCTATAATCTCTAAATCTATTACCTATTTTATCTGTGTTTTATATTCTCTATGTTTTAATTTACTTATGTTTTCACAATTCTAATAGTATTCTGATAATACAAAGAATATATGCTTATAGGAAAGATTCAGTATAATATTTCCTCAATTATAAGTTAATATCAATTGAAATTCACATCAATATTTAATAACATTTCTCAGGAAATAAAATTCCATTACCTGTGCCTATCAATTGTAAAATACAACCTGATTTTAGAATGAGTGGAACATGCATCTCAGAATTGAGGATTACAGTGTTAATCATAGTGAGCATGTGTGGAAAATAATTAATGTACCAAATGGTGCCAGTCACCACCGAGGCTTATGAGGGAGGGGTGGTGCTGTTATTATGATTCATATCTTAAAGAAAAGGAAATTCAAACTTAGAGATACTAAAAAAACTTGTTTAAGATTACACCAAAGGGGATAGATGTAAAAATCCAAACCCAGATCAATCTAAGCAAGAAACTATTTTAATTATGGTAAAAATTATCTATTTCTCTCTCTCTCTCTCTCTCCCTCTCTCTCTCTCTCTCTCCCTCTCTCTTTTAGAGAGTCCCCCACAAAAGTAAACACACTCTAACAGTTGATAGCTGAATTTTGAAAATGAAATTAAAAAATATTTTTTATTGATTTTAGAGAGGAAGGGAGAGGGAGAGAGAGATAGAAATATCAATGATGAGAATCATTGATCAGTTGCCTTCTGCACAGCCCACACTGGGGATCAAGCCCTCTACATGGGCATGTGCCCTGACTGGGAATAGAACTGTGACCTCCTGGTTCATAGGTAGATGTTCAACCACTGAGCCATGCTGACTGGGCAAAAATGAAATGTATTTTAATAAACACTGCCTTTATAATTATTCAAAGTGTGTGTATACATTTTTTGGGTACACTGTTTGACCGTTCGACTATTCAACTGGTAGCTATGATGCGCACTGATCACCAGGGGGCAGATGCTCAATGCACAGGCATGGAAACATGGAACCGATTGATGAATCTCAGAGGGAAGGGGGTGGGGGTAGGGCAGGAAGAGATTAACCAAAGATCTTATATGCATACTAGAGGCCCGGTGCACGGATTCATATATATGTATATCTCCTTTGGAGAAATATCTATTGAAGTCTTTTGCTCATCTTTTAATGACTTGTTTGTGAGGTTTTTGTTGTTGTTGTTGTTGTTGCTGTTAAATTATAGGAGCTCTTTGTATATTTTGGATATTAAACTTTTATTAAATATATGATTTGCAAATATTTTCTCTCAGTGTGTAGGTTGTCTTTTCACTATCTTGATATAACTTTGATACATAAGTTTTAAATTTTGATGCAGTTGAACTTATCTATCTTATTTAATTATGGCTTTGATGTCATATCTAAGAATCCATTGCCAAATATAAATTCATGAAGTTTTTTAAAGAGTTTTATCGTTTTAGCACTTTGTTTTTTGCAGGCCTTTGATGCATTTTGAGTTATTTTTTTAATTTAATGTGAGGGGTCCAACTTCATTCTTTTACATGTGGAAATTCAGTTGTTCTAGCACCATTTGTAGAATGATACTATTCTTTTCTTATTAAGTGGATTTGGCACCCTTGTCAAAAAATCAGTTGTTTATAAACATATGGGGTTTTTAGGAACTTTAAATTTTAATTCGTTGGTCTATATGTTTATTATGCCAGTACCATAATAATTTGATTACTATAGCTTTGTAGAAAGTTTTGAAATCAGGAAGTGTGAGCCTAATTTCAAAATTTGTTTTTCTTTTCAAAATTGTTTTGGCTATTCAAGGCCCATTGCAATTCCATATGAATTTGAAGTTTGTGATTTCCATTTCTGCAAAAAGCTGTTAGAATTTTGATAGGGATTACATTAAATATATAGATTACTTTGGGTAGTATAGATACCTGAACAACATTAACTCATCTAATATTGGATATAGGATAACTTTCCATTTATTCAGGCCTTCTTTAATTTCTTTCAGCAATGTTTTTTAATTTTTTTTATTTTTCAGTGTACAAGTCTCACCTCCTTTGTTAAATTATTCCTAGGTATTTTATTATTTGAGGTAATATTAAATATGGAATTGCATTCTTTTTAAAAAAATACATTTCTTTATTGATTTCAGAGAGGAAGGGAGAAGGAGAGAGAGATAGAAACATCAATGATGAGACAGAATCATTGATCTGCTGCCTCCTGCACACCCCCTACTGGGGATGGAGCCTGCAACCCAGGCATATGCCCTTGGCCGGAATCGAACCTGGGACCCCTCAGTCAGCAGGCTGACACTCTATCCACTTAACCAAGCCAGCTAGGGCTGGAATTGCATTCTTAATTTCCTCTTTGAATTGTTCATTGCTCGTGTACAGAAATTAAGCTGATTTTCATGTTTTTGATCTTATACCCTACAATTATGTTGAATTTGTTTCTTAGCTTAATATCTTTCTTATATTCTTTTGTATTTTCTAATGTAGAATGTTATCATCTGTAGAAATCATTTACTTCTTTCCCAATTTAGATGCTTTTGTGTTTTTAATGAATTTACTACTATTACTTTTAAAGAAAATAAAATTCAACCCTAATCTTATCACTCAGAGGAGATAATTATTGACAGTTTGATAGATATCTTCCTAGATGCCCTTTCCCCTCCAATTTTCCACCTGTCAGTCATTCCCTTATCCAAATTTCTTTTTCATTATTATATAACTAGAAGCCCAGTGCACAAAAATTTGTGCACTCAGCGGGGTCCCTCAGCCTGGCCTGTGCCCTCTCACAGTCTGGGACCCCTCGAGGGATGTCTACCTGCTGGCTTAGGCCTGCTCCCCGGGGGATTGGACCTAAGCTGGCAGTCAGACATCCCTCTGGCAGCCTGGGAGCCCTCGGGGGATGTCCACTTGTCAGCGGGGAACAGGCCTAAGCTGCAGTCGGACATCCTTAGCGCTGCTGAGGAGGCAGGAGAGGCTCCCACCACCACCGCTGTATTGGCAGCTGTCAGCCTGGCTTGTGGCTGGGCAGAGCTCCCCCTGTGGGAGCGCACTGACCACCAGGGGGCAGCTCCTGCATTGAGCGTCTGCCCCCTGGTGGTCAGTGTGTGTCATAGTGACCAGTCATTCCCAGTC
>NW_005359195.1:1230003-1234813 GCF_000412655.1 Myotis brandtii
GCCAGCCTGGGTGAGGGGCTTATGGCTGTTTGCAGGCTGGCCACAGCCCCTTCAGGGTTGGGGTCCCGCTGGTGTGCCTGGCCAGCCTGGGTGATGGGCCGGAGATCATACAGTACCAGTCTCACATCACATCAATCAGGAAATGGAGAGATGACTGCAATTCCTCAGCACAACCCTGGGTCTTAAAATTAGAGAATATATGGTGACGAAAAAAACAAGACAACCTCCTTTTGTTAGACCTTCTTCATCTTGTGAAAGGAAACCACGATATGCCACAGTCTGAAGAGTGTGTTGATCCATTTGTGCAGTGGTTTAACAATACTATATTTAGGAGTGAGAGAAAATTCTCTCATCTTAAATGTCTCTCTTCCTTTTTGAAGGAATTTCAGGAGCCTATAAAAAAGTAACTATTGGCCAGATGATATTTTTGAACTTGAAGGGATACCAGGGTACGTCTTATTATGTACATCTCAGACTCTGGGAATGGTAGGTACACTCAGAAAATTCCAAATCACACAAAATAGCTGAAGCAGATTAGCACTTGACACTCAGTGCCAATGATAGGATCATCAAAATAATTTATATCACTTAAAATTGTTAAAAAGAAGAACATAATTAATGTATGACTAAAATTAGAATATTAAAATACATAACAGCTTCTTAGGGATAAAGATAAGGAATTCCCATTTCTATAATTTAGGTAAAGTAGATATTAGTTTGCTGTACAGAAATAATTTAAGCAGTAAATAAAGATTTTGATCAGTTTTTAACTCTTAATAGATTATTGTATTAATCAGCTCATAAAAACCAAAATGTACACTGAGGAACTTAAATACAAGATTTGGAGCTTAGGTGGAAAGACAACATACTAAAACCACTTCTCCTGAGAGAGTATTAAAGAGCATAGTGCCGATGTTATACCACACCAACTTGTTAGGAACAACTAGAGTGACTAAAGAATATATGAAAACACATATCTGAAGGTATCAGAGAGCAATCAAGAAAGAGTGCTCGAGGAATCAAGGTCTTTGAGGAATATCAATCCAAAAAAGGGGCCCAATATTTGATACTTTCTTTTTCCTGAGAAGCTGAATGAAAAGAGAAGACTGATAAGCTGAGATACTAAAAGATCTTCTAAAAGTCTTATAAGGGAAGAGAGATAAAACTTGTGCTCAGGCCCCACTATAAAAAAAAGAGTTCTAGGAAATCCCCAGGCTTTTAGTTAGGACCTCTGGGGTACTATAGGTAGGAGAATGAGTAAACATAGGGACAAACCAGGAATATGCCAGACCTCGAAATGACTGAAGCCTAAACTTTTGATTGGATTAGGTGATCTACCCTCTTCAAAATGCCTCATTGAAAAAAAAAGGAAATACTTGCTGGAGGAAAATGACATTACCCAGGTCCTTAAATTACCTGTATATTTTCTCATAAATTGTGAATTCAATCTAAAATACCTAGGTATATAAAAAAGGCAAAAATTGACAAACAAAAGGCTAAATGAAAGGAGATTGCAAATGTATTATTATCCGTAATATTACTAACTTGACTAAATATTATGAAGTAAGAAATATTATGAAGTATGAGGAATACTCTGACAGACATAATAGAAATATCTAACTTAGCCTTGGATGACACACTGTCTCAAGTGTTTGGCTAGGCGGTATTTAACCTGAGATTTAATGATATGAATGAGTTTACTATGAAGCTAGAGATAATTCCAGGCAAGAGAAACAGCTTGCTTAAAGGCCCTAAGGAATTGAGGAATAGGAATAAGCGTGAGGAAGAGTCGGGGGCTGATAAAGAGGCATGTGGGGCCTTCAGGGCAGTCTCACTCATGTTAAGCACTTGGCCATTAGCCTTTGAATATCAGGAAGCCACTAAATTTTTAAAGCGGGGCAAAGTCATTTTTACATTTGTGTTTTAACTATAAAGCTTATCTTTCATGTTTGTGTTTTAATATATGAAAAATATTTTAAAAGACTTACCAATTGCCAATGACTTCACCTCTAAAATCTTTAAAAAAGAACAGTCCCCTAGAAAGATTCATTATATTTATTGCCTGGCTCTTCCACCCTTTGTTGAACATCACTTTTGGTCCTTGGTTCAGAAATGAAGACCTATATATCAAGTCCAGGCCATTTCCCCTTTCTTCCCTCACCTGGATTACCACCTGGATGGAATGGGAAGCTACATATAGAGTTTTCTGAGTACCACAGAACCATGAATACAAAGTGAAGACATAGAAATTAATGTTAATTTAAGAAAACTATTTTATCCTCCTATACTATCTTCTATTATCTCCTCTAATAGAGGCCCAGTGCATGAAAATTCATGCACTGGAGGAGGGGTCCCTCAGCCCGGCCTGCCCCCTCTCACAGTCCGGGAGCCCTCAGGGGCAGGAGGCAACCCAGTGATCAGGGGAAGGTGACAGCCCATCACATCTCTGCTGCTGTCACTGCTGGCAGTTCAAGCCTCGGCCGGCCCTGGTTACCTGAGCCTCGGGCGGCCCTGGGCAGCTGGGGTGCTGAGGGGACTGGGGGTCTCCAGAGGCAGGCATGTGGAGCGGCCGCATGCCTGCCACCCCAGCGGGGATGAGGGGACTTGGTGCCACCATCTTGTGGCTGTGGGTGCCACCATCTTTGAAGGCAGGGCATTCAATTAGCATATTCCATCCTTATTGGCTGTGGGAGCTGAAATCTTTGAGGACGGGGCAGTCAATTAGCATATTCCCTCCTTATTGGCTGTGGGTGCCACCATCTTTGCAACAGTGTGAGGGTCAATTAGCATATTCCCTCTTTATTAGATAGGATAAGGTTATATAACCTATCACCCTTTTAGTTAAGGCTGGGTCTGTGTAAGTTTAATATTAAAATATTAAAATGTTGATATTTTACATGGAAAGGACCATTTATCATCATAAATCAGGTTAGTGATTCTTTACAGAATTAGATGAAAGGAGTTTTAGGGGTAAAATAGGCAGGTTTAGGGAGTTTTAGGAATATAGAGGGTCCATGGGGGAGGACTGCAAAGGTGGGGGCTTGGAGCCACCAAAAGACATACATTCACAGAGAAAAACAGAGTTGCCACAGGGTAAGGGGAGAGGAAGACATCCGTTCACAGAAGATCTGGAAAAGCCACAGTGTATGGGGAGAAATAGGAAACAAACTTTCACAGGGGATAGAGAAATGCCCACTAATGGGAGAAAGAGGAAAACATGTTTTCACAGGAGATACAGAATTCTACCACTGAAGGGGGAGAAAAAGAGGAGAGCCCCACCTGGGTTTTCAGCTTTGAAGTTGATATTCTACCAATTGGAAGGCAGCATCAAGAAACAAAGAACTGCAGCCTTTATAAACCTTAGGGAAAAGGAGCTTAGTGGGTCACCCCCTTTTGGGACCCCCTTCCTACATGGGAGTCTGTACTTGTTTCCAATAAATTTCCACCTTTTCATATACCACCTTTTCACCGTGGCTTCATTCTTCAAACCCACCTGGACAAGAACCTGGGAAAGAAATCACCCTTGCATCCTGCTCAGGAAAAAAACACCGGACTCACAGATAGGAGCTAGGTGGCTTTCCATAGCATCGAGGCAAAGGATTCATGTATTGTAAAGACATCTGGACTCAATTAGGCTTTCCCAGTGGAAATTCTAATGTATACCATATTCTAGGATTCTCCAGAGATTGGAAAGATCCGAAAGAGAGGATTTTGAAAGAAGATCTGAACTACCACACATATTTACTAAAACAATAAGTCTAGAATGACTAGAATCATAAAATGTTTGCCTTGACAGTTCATAGTGGTTGGGAATCACTGGATTGGACAGCAGTTAGTTCTCAGTCACCCTACAGAGACTTTGAAAGTCCTGGAAGTAACAGTATGTTTCTTAGGGGGCCTGGGGGTTCAGCTTCATGAGCTGGAGAAGGCAGCACCAGAAAAGAGTTTCTGATCCAACGTTCTCCCCACCCAGTTCTAAGCATGGCCCTGCTTCAGGGTGCCTGCCAGCAGCCAGCTCACTTGTGCTTTGAGAATTTGAATTACTTCGTCATGCTTAAGTAAAATAACTGGCTGAAAACACTGTTAAAAACAAACAAGAAATCACCCAATAGAAAAATCCAGCATATAATGCCTGCCAGAGCCAAGAAGAAATGCTTAGGGGATTATTCCCCACAGTGCTGTTTCTCTCCAATAAAGCAGGTAATTGAGAGCTAATCATATTGGTTTTGGATTCAGCTCTAGCCAGCCACACTAATTAATGTGCTTGAGTTGATATTTCATACTTGGACTCAGGGGTTTATCAGCACATTATGCAGATGCATGGAAAGTTAAACACAAATGAGTACTTGGAACAAACAGCCCTGGTGATTTTTTAAAACAGGTCTGTAATCTCTTATCACTGCTCTGGATTGATGATCTTTTCCATGCACATCAGGTCATTTCTAGGGGCCCTCTGGCTTTGCCCTCTCTGGGTTATTTGAGTCTTCTTTTCATTCCATTTCATTTGCAGGAATTGGATCAATCTTGTCACATGTCTGCCAGACTTCTCTCCAGCATTAAACTCCCCACTTTAGCCTAATTCTCTTTTATTTTCATGACTTGGATTGTTTGAGGTTTTGAGGAGGAAAGACATCTATTCCCCAGAATGAATGAGTTTGTTAACAGAGTTTGTTAATGGTCAGAATAAAAGTAAATAAAACTCTCCATTGGGGTACTACAAGTCTGAACTTGACATTCGATTTAAAAAAGGAGATAAATATTAAATATTTCTCTATTTTTTAATTTAAATTCTTTATTGTTTAAAGTATTA
>NW_005359195.1:1234975-1241259 GCF_000412655.1 Myotis brandtii
TTAAAGTTTTTAAATTTCCCCCCCCCCCCCCCCGCCCCCGCCCCTGACCTCCTCTCCTCTACTCCTACCCCCTAATATTAAGTATTTCAAGTTTGGTTATTTTAACTAAGTCTCCTTGACAATTTCAAATGGTAGTAAGGTTTAAAAATGAATAAGAACTATTGTAAGTTGAGAGTGTGGGGACACAAGAGAAAGAAACTAAACTGAGAGTGGAAGAGCTGAATTCTCTTTGTAGGTCAAACATGTGTTCTTGCTCAGAGGGACAGGAGTGATTGCCAGGCCAGTTGAGGGTGAAGCAGACTTGAGACGTTGTCGGGCTTTGACGTGAAATTATACTGCCTTGCTTTAACCTGTCTGTCATGTGAACTGGTCTTCCCTTTCCTCTTCCTCCTGGGCATCCTGAGCTTCAGATGGCCTGATTACCCCTCCGGCTCTCAGCAGTCTGATAACCCCAATTTCAAGACGAATGATGGGTCTTCCACTAGAGACAAATGGACATTCAGATAGGCATTCAATGGGAGCACCTTGCTCAGGGTTTTGAAAATCCATTCATACTTTTTTTTTTTTTCACTAAGCCAAGAGAGCAAGCAGGGTTGGAAAGAGGCTATAGAATGGGAGATTTTTCTTTTTCTGCTTTTGCTACCTCATTTGTCAATCAGCGCACTTCACTTTCGGCTTTTGACTCTGCCTTCATCTATTTCTGTTCTCCATCTTTTCTATGCCATATTTCTTCCTCTGGTTGTTCCCTCACCCCTGCCTTTTACTTGATCTAGATCTTGTTATACTCGAGGATACTTAAGGTAGGGCGACCACAAAAAGAAAAAAAATCTATCATCGTTTCCTTTCTTTGGGATTCCTATAAGATCAGCGGTTCTCAACTTGTGGGTCATGATCCCTTTGGCGGTCGAACGACCCTTTCACAGGGGTCACCTAAGACCATCCTGCGTATCAGATATTTACATTACGATTCATAACAGTAGCAACATTACAGTTATGAAGTAGCAACAAAAATAATTTTATGGTTGGGTCACAACATGAGGAACTGTATTTAAAGGGCCAGAAGGTTGAGAATCACTGCTATAAGATGATGGTTCATTAGTTTTATGGCTAAAAGTAAATTTTTCATTTAAGCATGAGTTTATCCCAAGTTAACATTACTGCTTTCTTTTATAATTTTTGTACATGTGCTCTTCTCTCTTCTCCATCATGTCGCTTTTACACATTCTTCAGACTCAATGTATGTCCGGTCTCTTCCACTGCCATGCTTCATTGTCTTGTGTTTCTTGTAGCGTGTATCTTCTCTACTACTCATTTGAGACATTTTCTATTTTTTCTTACACAATTTTTTTATGTGTACACCCTTTTTATCCAGCTATAGAACATATTTTTGTGATCTCTGTGCCCTTAAAAACTTTAAAGTTTTTAGAAATGCAGATTAGTGTTTTTGATGATATTATGTTAACATGGGAAATGTAAACCAGGAAAAATCAAGAGAAACCACCCTACTAAAAAATGACTTCCAATACTTTCTAGAAATTAAAACAATGTTGCGGGTCCTATATACTCCTGCTATCAGGTTCTTTTAGCACCAAAGCTTCTGCATGTTACCTGGTGCTGCCAGTGGGAATCTTGGTCCTGCTCCTTTGTAGCTATGTGAACCAGAACACCAATTCTTAGTTACTTCAGTTAAAATGGAAATAATGATATCAACCTCATACAACTTTTTATTTTAGCCCTAACTGGTTTGGCTCGGTGGATAGAGCATCGGCCTGCAGACCTGAGGGTCCCGGGTTTGATTCTGGTCAAGGGCACATGCCCAGGTTGTGGGTTCATCCCCAGTAGGGCGTGCAGGAGGCAGCTGATCAATTATTCCCTCTCATTATTGATGTTTCTATCTCTCTCTGCCCCTTCCTCTCCGAAATCAATAAAAATATATTTAAAATAAAACTTTTTATTTTAATATTGACTATGGTACACAAAGTAAAGCATACTCATCGATGCTTGCTACTATGCAGGTTCAGAAAAATTTTGTACAGTCTAAATGAAAGCAAGTGTCCTACCTACCTTGTTCTTTGTAGTATCAACATAAGAAACGTCCAAAGCTGTAGAGAATTTTTATGAGTTTATTTGAGGCAAGCTGACAGCAATTACCAGGAAAGATAATCTCAACGAATTGAGAAACTACTCTAGAGAATGGCATTTTGCACCTTATTTTATACATAAGAATCAAAGGAGAAGATGCAAGGTGCTGCAATCTCTAGTTTCGAGATAAAAAATCAGGTTAGAGTAACAAGCTGCATTTAACATTTACAAATTTAATATGGGTAGCTTATATAAATATAATGTATACATTTCTGGTTGCAGACATAATAGTAAAATAATTAGAAAGTCTCAGTTTTGAGTATTTATTAACTTAATTTTTTAATTACACAATTCTGAATTTATGTAATTTACTTATAGTTACTTTTAAAAATTATTGATTTTTATTTTTTAAAAATATATGTTTATTGATTTCAGAGAGATAGGAAGGGGGAGAAAGAGAGAGAGAGAGAAATCAATAAGAGAGAATCATTGACTGGCTGCCTCCTGCACGCCCACACTGGGGATTGAGCCTGCAACCCAGGCATGTGCCCTGACTGGGACTAGAACCCTGACCTCCTGATTCATAGGTCGAAGCTCAACCACTGAGCCACACCAACTGGGATACAATTACTTTTAATAATGCCTATGTTTTAGGCTCCTAACATTCCTGAAAATTTAAGGGCTGGCTCTCATGAGTTGAGATGAGTTGCCTCTAGCATACCACTGCTTACATTCCAAGAAGTTGATTTGAGGGTTACTAACAGGTCTTTTTGCTTCAAATTATGTTCCAAGTTGTCTCCTTAGCTAGAATTAATGTTTCTTGTTCTTGGCATTGTAGCCATGGATGTCTGTGATAAATTGTTAATGTGTTGTCCTGGTGAAGTAACTGATAGTTACTGAGTATAATTCCAATAGAATGAAATACACAGAAGGTTGATGGGAGACGAGAGAACATTTGGGCACATACAGTGATGCTTATGGAGGACACACACTTATAGGGAACCAGAATCGGGGAGATCTGGCATGCTGGCAGAGAGAGGGAATAAATACTCAAATCTCTGACTTCTTAAATGTTTTATTGGAGACAATTTCTTATTCCTGATCTTTGACTTGAACTAATCATACTTAGAATAAAACCAACCTACCAACCAATAAAATTATTCTTCACATACTTCCAATAAAGCAAATCAACATTAATTATGTATAGCCCTCTTTGTTCAGGAATCATGTGACAGAACCAGATCATGGTTGTAAAAATTAATAGAGAAATCAATGATCCCTGTAGCAATCAATTCAGGCACAAGCACAACAAATGAACACATGGTTTGTCTTGACATTGCCTGGTTATCAATCTCTTTCCCCATAGACCTTGAGTTTTGTGTGAGCAGAAACTGTTTGTCTTGTTTAAAATGGTGTTTGAACCCCAGCTGGTGTGGCTCAGTTGGTTGAACATCGGCCAGTGCACCAAAAGTTCACTGGTGCAGTGACAGCGAAGGTTTTGTGCAGAACACAGAATTTATTCAATTATATTTATTGAATAAATGAATATGTGCAGTACCTTTGACAAGGTGTAATTGGGTTAACTTTATCTGGAGTAGGTTTCTCTATTTAGCACCTTGTGACTATTTACAATATATGTAATATCTCTGTATTTAAGGTAACTCATCTGTAAAGTAAGGATAATAACAGTACCACCTCATGGTTGTGTCCAGGTTCAAGTGAGGCAATTAACTTAAAGTGCTCAATATAGTGTCTGACTTACGGCAATATCTTAATAGATGTTTGCTATTATTATTCTACCTTTTGATTAAGAGACATTGATTATATTCCTGGCATCCCTTAGATGATATAACAATAAGCACAGTTATATCCAAGACTTTTATTGTGTTAATGCACAACTCCATTAGACAGTAAGCCCCAAGATTTTGACATTAACAAAGATAATAGAAAAAACCATCAAGTTTTATAAAATATTTCCAGCATGAACTCAGAGAATTACTGACAATGTTGTGTTAAAATTTATTTTTCATATAATCCCAAGATTTTGACATTAACAAAGATGATAGAAAAAACCAAGTTTTACAAAATATTTCCAGCATGAACTCAGAGAAGTACTGACAATGTTGTGTTAAAATTTATTTTTCATATAATGTAAAAGCTTAGCATATAGTATAATAATACAGATGTTCAATAACTGTGAAATGAAAACATTTTATATTAGCCATCAATGGGAAATAAACTCACAGGTTAGTACCTGTGAAATGTTAAGCTTGGCTTGTTAATTCAAATGCAATGCTATTAAAACAAGGGGCAAGATTGAATTCCTTTATGATCATTTCACCAGTTCTTGTTTAAATATGCTTTTAAAATTCAGGCCAACACCACCTTAGTGTTCGACATTATACATTTGGTTGACTTTTATCTACACCAATAATGATGGCTAAAAAATGTCACTACCATTACACCACACAATGTATGTTCTTGTGAGATGCCCTTAAGCAGCCCGACTGCTAAGTAGAACAGTAAATTACTGGACTTAGAGATAATCTTCTTTCAGCAGCTTGGTATTTGCATGTTTTTAATTGTTAAAGCAATTATAGAGCCTTCATCTGGAGCAAGCTGTTTTATGTAGTGGGTACACACAGAAGATTGTTATAATTTCTCTTTAAGTCTTGGGATACATTTTTGAAAGATCTTTGCTATGTCATTGAGATCCAAACTTAGAACCCAAACATTTCAAAATGTTCATGAAGACCTTAAGGTTCCTTCTTTGATTTAAGAGTTTTGTTTTTCAGAGGGCTGAGGTTAATATTATTTTGTTGAAATTATAAATGGGACTGGATTGTAAAGTGAGGAAGGGTTTATGGAGAGAGTGGAAAAGCCATAATACATTTTGAATTGTATGTCTCTCTAAACACATCTGTGGGTTGATGTAGAGGAGGTCCATGTGAATTTCTGTGTGTTGGTGCAATCTGTTGGTCACATTCTCCAAGGCTTCATGTATACACATTCGGATCTTTAACAGTCAATGTCTTTCAACTGGTTTTGAAAACAGCAGGGATGTGAAGTTGGTATATTATAGCACTGGTGACTATCATTGTATATAACTATTTTCTGTTTTTAGGTTCCCTACCATTTTAACAGCTTTAAACGATAGGAAATCTCATCATTTTCACTGAACTTTTGACACAGTGCTTTGCTTTCCTCAAGTCTGCAGTAAATGTGATGTTTCTCTGCCAGTGTTCTAATGCAGGCCAGGCAGCATTTTAGCACTGACTTCGTGAAAAGGCAATACATATGAAACAGTCTCTGAAATTACAAGCAGAGTTTTGCATAATGATGATTATGGCTCTAATTAATGGTACCCTTGGTATAATGTTCAATATTCCCTAAAAAATATATTAGCTAGCACTCTGAGTGAAAGACAGTCGGAAGAAATATAGACACCACTATTGAATGGTCCAGAACTGTCTCTATGGCATAACATCTAGTGCATTCAGTTCATTGTGCATAAAGGCTACAGCCCATCAATATTGTTAATTTGACTCATCATGTCACGGGAAAATCTGATCTTCTCTAGTGGTGGGAGGCCTCATTCCCCAGGCCTAGCTTTTCAAAAAATAAGACTTACTTATTACCTAGTTTTTCATTGTCAAATCCAGGTTTAGTAGAGTTTGAGCTTTTAGAACACATCACAGTTCAAACATGCTTGGGTATTAATCTCATTCCATCTGGGTGTTGTTTATATGTGAGATTTATGTTTATTTCATAGCATAGCTGTGAGTGTTTATGGGATAATATATGAAAAGGACCTGGCTGAGTGGCACATGGCACAGTCTGTAATGCTCATTGTTCATGGTCAAGATAAAGGACAAGATATGCAGGTATGGTGCTCCTGTTCTGTATTATTATTGGAAACATCTGATTAAAGTTACCTCTTTCTATGCTTTTATTACCTGGCTCCTTGTTTGTTTTGTTGTTGTTTATTTTCTATTATAACCTCCTGATAAATGGCATTGCTTTCTTTTCTCTGAATATGACTGATTTTTTTCTCTCTGAGTCTTTGCTAACAGAGGCTCTTTTAATCCTATTTGCTTAAATAAAATCATTTTTAAAGATCCAGTTCAATTTTAACCTGATACATAAAAATTCTTTAATAACTGGAGAGCCTGGAGCACAGGTAATCATATATATATATATAT
>NW_005359195.1:1241283-1245089 GCF_000412655.1 Myotis brandtii
TATAATGAATAAATGAGTGAGTGAATTAAGAGTTAGAAGAGATTCTCAACCCTTCCAAATTCTATGGTGTGTTTTCATAACCATCTTGTTACAAATATAAAATATTACTTTACTGTCTTTAAAGAAGTAACGGTGTTGTAGATAGAAAATGTGTCATCAGAATCTTTGTAATTATGTACAGAACATAAATTTGTTGTTTGTAAGAAATGATCAGTTTACTCAAGTCAAATAGTTAATTAGCATAGATATAAGGCATAGATTTTCTTTTAACTGATGCATTTTGCCTGGCTTTGGAAAAAATATTTCTCCTTCTGGGTTTCAGTTTCCTTGTATTCTAAATAAGGTAACTCTAAAGCAGTGGTTGGCAAACTGCGGCTCGAGAGCCACATGCGGCTCTTTGGCCCCGTGGCATGGGCCACGAAGTTTCAATCGCACTGTACGTGCGCGCCCACATGTGGTATTTTGTGGAAGAGCCACACTCAAGGGGCCAGTTTGCCGACCACTGCTCTAAAGTAATCTCTAATAACCCTTTGAGCTTTAAAAATATGATTCTGTAACCAAAAAAATGCATCTGCATACGACCATGTGAAAGTAGCAATGAAACTCTAAATATCAACATATAGAGTTTTTACTAAAGTGTTGTTTATATGAATTAAACACAGGCCATTGCATGAATTAATGTGGAAACTGAGGATCAGAGTTTAGTGACTTACCAAAGGCAAAGGCATCTGCTAGAGAAAACGATTCTACCCCAAATTACAAAGCTAGTAAAATATATCAATTAAGTTTCTTATGTTGAAAATAAAGAGGAAAAAATTTCCTGTGGCTTAAATAACAGAAGAAATTCATTGACCCACAAACTGAAAAGTTTCTCAGTTGGTCTGGTGTAAGGTGAAACTTGATCTTACAGTTCTAAAGATTTAAGAAATGATCTGTTTTATCTTCCCATTTTTCCTTGGCCTTGAGTGCCCTAGATACTCTGTTTTGATGTTAAGACAATGGATTGTGAATTCAAAATTTCCTATTTCACACCAAAAGAGCCAGGATAAAATAGTAGCATTATGAAAGTGAACTATCTCAGAATTCTTTGATAAATGTCTCTTCTAATTTAATTTGTTTTATTTCAGTTATGTGTTGCTCTATGAACCAATCATTGCAATCAGGGAAAAGAGATACTTGATATATTTAATCCAATCAGGGCCCATTCTGGTGTGGGCTATGAGGTCAAACCACATTGACTAGGAATGAGAGAGAGGAGAAGTGATTGTCTAAAGGAAACTTAGGAAAACTCCCCCCCCCCAAAAAAGGGGGGGAAATAGATACAGAAAAGCAAAAATCAGATAAACTCTAAGAAAGTAATGTTTTTTTAAATTAATTTTTCTCATCAAACATTTACCGAGTATATATTATATAACCTACTGTTAGCAAGTAGGAGGTCAGGGTACATGGAAGATAGGCAACAAACCTATGATGAGAAGCAGTTTGATTAAAAGGCTAACTGCTCTGCCAGGAGAAGCACAGGGATCTCCTTTATTGGGCATTGACCAGGAACTAAACTAATTATCTTAAACTTAAATCTTAAAGAGGTTGCATAACCTGCTCAAGATCACACTAGTGACATTAGTGCAATCATGCAACCATACTACACAGCCTCTGCCATTCACCTATATTAAGCAAAAAACAATTTATTGCAAGGAGACAAGGTAGCTCATGTAGTCAAAGAGAGTTGGACAACAAGGACACTACAAAGATAGCGACTACACCAGCTTTGAGGATCTCAGGAGTAGCGGTTCATGAAAATACTTTTAATAACTGATGTCAGAATGCTTACAGGCAAACTCTAAGACTACATGGTGACAAGAGAACATGGAGGAGGATGAGTGGAGCTTCAGAAAATACTTCTCTGAAGGGGAAAGCTTTGCATTGAGTCTTGAGTTGATAACACAGATGAAGAAGATAGTAAGAACAGTCCATGAGTAAGCCAGCACATTGAAGCCAGGATACATGGGAAACCTATCTATGGTCAGGAACCTTCAAATAGTTTCTTGTGCTTAGATTTTAGGGTCCATGTGGGGAACTGGTGCCCAATTATAATGGGCCTTTTACATAATGGCAAGGTATTTGAACTTCATCCTTCAAATAAGTGGCCCATTGAAAAATGTTAGTGTAGGAAATGGCATGTTTCAATTTATATGATGGGCATTGTGAAGAAAATTAAACAGAGAAGGAACAGAACTAAGAGTTAGAAAATAATTCGGTATCAATAAACAGGAAGATGAAGAATACATCCTAATGCTCATATTTCTTTTCTGAGAGCGTGTTGTGATGTTTCCCCTCCACATCCCCATCTCAACCTTAGAAAAGAGAAGGAAGAGGGGAGGGAAAGAAAAATGGGAAAGAAAGTTTTGGGTCTATGCTTTAGATGCCTCCAGGTGAAAATATTTAGTTAGAAGTTGAAATATTAATTAGAGAAAACTTTATAGAGTATAGACATTCACCCAGGGAGATATCTGAAGTGACAAGAAAAGAAGGCTAAGGATGGAACATTAAGGAATATCAATAAGTAAGTACTGGTGTGAGGAAGAACACATAAAGGCAAATGGGAGAAAAATCAAAATAATGTTATCTTTTTCAAGATTATCAAGAAAAACAGTGTCAAATGCCACAAAGATTTTTAAAAATCCTCAGAAAACTAACTGTTAAATTTGACCAATACATATATCATTAGCCATATTATGGGAGAAGCTTGGTGACAGTAGAAGTCAGATACAGTAGGCTGAGGACAGAGGTGAGAAAATAAAGACATTGAGTGTTGACTGATTTTTCTTGAAATTTCTCCACGAAAGACAGGAAAAAGATGGTGGTAAGATACAGGAGGGGGAGATGGAAAATTTACAAATGGCAAGTATTTGAAAACAATGACATACTATGTTTTGAAACAAATGAGATGCGGAAGCTGCTGATAGAAGGAAAAGAAGATCATTGGTGAAGAGAACGCTAGGGATGGAGGGCAGGCCTGGGAGCCGGGCATGATTGGGCTTGGGCATGGAGTGGCCCATGTTCATTGCAGTCCCCAGGCAGCAGCATTGGCTCTGTCATGACTACAGACTTGGATTTCAAAGGAAGAAATTTCTGAACATTTAAACAGAATTATAAAGAAACTCATAATTGAGTTTTTATGGGGTATGATATCCATTGTTGGAAGATATTAATGTCATATTAGCTGGAGTGAAACATTTTATAACTTCATTTAGAAGGCCTTGTTTCTGAAGTGGGGCATTGGCATAGAGGGAATTTTCACTCTTAATATTTCTAACTAGAGGCCCAGTGCACAAATTCATGCACAGATTAGGGCGGGCCTGTCAGGAGGAGGAGGTGGCAGGAGGTTGGCCAGCCGGCCTGCCCTCACTGGGGCCTGATCAGAGCTGGGCTGGCTGGGGGGAGGGGCCTTGGGTGATTGGCTGGTGAACCCCCCCAATTGGAATAGGGGGGCGATTGGGGGTGGTGCCAGCCATGGGAAGGGGCGGTGGGCATTGGGATAGCTGGCCCCATCCCCAAATGGTGTGAGGGGGCCGATTGGGGGTCAACTGCTGGGGGAGAGGCCGTGGGAGGTTGGTCAGCCAGCCCCACCCCCAGTTGGTGTGTGTGGGGGTGATCGGGGGCAGACCTCCAAATGGTGGGGGGCCGATTGGGGGTCAACTGCTGGGGGAGAGGCCGTGGGAGGTTGGTCAGCCAGCCCCACCCCCAGTTGGTGTGTGTTGTGGGATCAGGGGCAGAGCTGGCTGGGGGGAGGGGCTGCAGGCTGG
>NW_005359195.1:1245259-1251880 GCF_000412655.1 Myotis brandtii
GAGGCCTTGGTGGTGGGGGCAGCCATCCCCACCCCCAGTTGGTGTGTGTGGGGGTGATCGGGGGCAGACCTGGCTGGGGGGAGGGGCTGTGGGCCAATCGGGGTGGTGGGGGCTGATCAGGGGTGGGGCTGGCCATGGGGAGGAGCTGTGGGCAGTGGGAAGCTGGGTGGAGGGGCTTCAGGAGGTTGGCCGGCCTGCCCCACCCTCTATTGGGGTAGGGGATAATCAGGGGCGAGGCCTGCCTGGGGGAAGGGCCATGGGGGGGTTGGCTGGCTGCCCTGCCTTTGATCGGGGTGGGAGAGGCCAATCAGGGGCAGGGCCAGCTGTGGGGATGGGCCAAGGGAGGTTGGCCCACCAGCGCCACCCCTCATTGGGCCGGTTTGCTGGCCACAGTGGGCATCATAGCAACCGATCATTCTGGTCGCTATGGCGTTTTGGTTGCTGGCTTTTTATATATATAGATGTTTCAAAAAACAGGCTGACCTGATCCACTTCTGATGCCTTTTCTTGCTTTTCTAATTAAATGCGGATGCACAGTCCTGCTTGAAACAAAAGAGGCATGATAGTTATTTAGGTGTAAATTGTGAAAAAAATTATTCACCTCTATGCTTCAAATTCACTCAAAGAAATAAAATTCACATAATTATATTTTTCTTGGGCTGCACTGGTGTTTTAGAAAGTGTGAAGTTTCATAAGAAAAAGAAATTGAAAAACAGTAATTTCATTTAATAAGAAATATGTATTCTAAGAAAAGTTCAGCTGCAGTGTAGCTTGACCACCCTGGCCTTGTTTAAAAGGCTTTTATTCCTCCATTGTTTCCCTCCTGTAAGCTAGAAATGTTGCAATGTCTTGTCACTGGAATGAAAGGAGGCATAGTAGAGAACTCAATGATCCCATTAGAGTCCTTGTCTCATATTTAAGTCTGACTAATTCAATTTCTGTGTGGTTGCCTTCTGACAACAATGATTTTTAATTATTCTGTTTCTTATTAAAAATGCTCCTTTGTTTATTTCTCCTTCAAAAGTTATGTGCTTTTCTTTTTCTTATTATTGTCATTGTCTTTTTTTGCAGAGATTTTCAAAGTGGTTCTTTTTAGGCTACATCTTGGCTACCTGAGCACCTGACTTTACAGGTTACTCTGAGGACTTTTCTCTTGAAACTTTAAGCTTTTCCATGAGAATGCTCTAGCTACCAAGGCTCATTCTTCCTGGTCTTTATGCTACCACAGCAAGTACATTTGCATAGCGCTAGACAGTTTATATACATTTTCGATATATATGTCACTCTAGCCCTCCAATAAGACTTTGGTATTGAAAGGTTATGATCCCAATTTTGTATAGTTTATTGGAAATGGTACTGGAATGAGAGACAAGAGACCCAAGTTATAATCCAAGGTGTGATACTAATTTTGAGTCTTTTTGTTTTAAGTAAAACAAAGTATTGTTTAAAATCAATCATTACTTAAAATTTTTTAAAAAGTTGTAAGCTCTTGTTTAATAATAAAAATTATGTGTAACCTGTAGACACGTTTGTTTGGAATCACCGTGAGTATCTGGAGGAGAATGTTGGTGGTGGAGAATATCTCTCCAGCTTCCCCATCACTTTTCATGAGCCCCTGAGACCGCCTGGATGGTGCTAGATGCTACAATATGTTCCTTTCTCCTCCATTCTATTTAATCAAAGTTAATAGACCCTTAGCAGCAGAAAATAGCAAAGGTATGACCTTTGGGCCTGATCCAGCCTGTAGGTGTATTTTGACATTTACAATATTTTTGAAAGTATTAAGTTAGTTGCTAAAATTAACAAATTAGAGTAATTCACATGAAAGCTAGAGTTTTAGCTACACTGGGAATATCAGAAAATCTGACAAATGACTATGGCCATGATCAGCTGGGGCTTGGCAGGGACTTCTCCTTTTAGATATGTCACGGGGTCCCCACTTGGCCCTGGTCCTGGTATATTCATGCTGTCCTCTTCGCCCCCCTAGTCTCTTTTTTAGTTTTCAGCTCCTGGCTTACAGAGGACAACCTCTGCCAAGAGTAGAGCCCAGGGCTTCTGTGTTCCAGGTGCTTTCTTATATGACTCCTCAGTGTTGCCCATAATTTGACACCAGGTGCTATGCTCCATTTGATCCTGTCATATGATCAAAGTCTGTTCATGTCCTATTATTTTTAATTTTTAAATTTTAGAATATCAATTTGGAAGATAAGATAAAAATCACTTCCTGTGTTCCTCCACACTGGAGCTTTCGAGCAGGATCTAGAAGATACCAGAATTGCTGCCAGTGTATCTTTAGTCCATCATTTTCTCATGTCAGTCAACTGATGAATATAGAGGCCCCTGGGTTTCACATGCCTCTGAGAACTCTCTGGCACATTTGGATGCACAGTTCAGAATAGTGGTGCCTTTTCTGATTGGCAGCATAATTTTAAATATTTTAATACTTTATAGTCTTTAATAGGAAGTCACCTAATGCTATAGTTGTGGTGTGTGTGTGAATATTTTCATATCTTTTTGGGGACCCTCCATTGTGTATGACAGGATAGCAATGATCACCCTTTTATTCTTTAGAAAAGAAAGCCTTTTTTTGTGGGAGTGGAGAACTGCTAGTGATACAGGCTTTTCGTTTTATAACCCATCGGGACCTATTATAAAAGCAAAAAGGAGAATATGGTCTTATAGAGAAATTGTATGTGATGGATAATGACCACTGAAACAGGATGGGAGAAAAGGAAAGATTCTGATGTGTGTGTGTGTGTGTGTGTGTGTGTGTGTGTGTGTGATATGTGTATGTATGCCTATGTGTGTGTATTAGTGTCTATACACTAGCTCTATTGTGACCAACCATCTCAGTTGGGCTGAGACTGGGTTTTCTGGTATGTGAGACATGCTATGCTGAAAACAGAAAAATCCCAGGTGAACTAGAACAGGTTGGTTTCCCTAACTATCCTACAACCATTCCTCTTCCTTATATGCAGCAGGATTTACCTTCGAAGGCATTGCTTCGCACATGGACATCTCTGGTGGGAGTGGCCAGAAGCTCCCAGCACATTCTCTATTAGAAAATTAAATGAATGCCCATTCACATAATTGGAGAGAAGAACAAGGACTCCTGGTAACTGGAGTTCCACTCTTCTCCCTACTGGATTTGTGACCAGACTGTTTTTCCTAGGAAACTTGTAATTTCTGATTCCTGGCAATTCCCAAACTGCCTTGGATTCTTCTGATCCTAGAATCCATTTCTTTTTACTGTAACAAAACATTCTTAGCAAGTATAGAAGATTTCTATACTCAGTGCCCAAATTGCAATTTATTCCAGAATATCTGTTGAAGGAAGGAGAGGGAATGCTGTTCAGGAGATCTAGAAGGTGAACCTAGGGCTGGAGTTATGTTGAGCATCCAATGGGATTCTGTGAAGCTGACTGTTTGCCCCGACACATCAGAGTTCACAGAACAATAGTTCAGCATTTCCACCCAGAGCCTGTGCCAGTCCATTCTAATTGCCAATCAATTCTCCACACTAAGGGAGTGGAGAGGACCTTGTTCAATCCAGGCCAATACTTCACCATTACTGGCCAGGAAGGGTGGCCTGAATTTGCTGTCATTAGATTTTCCTCTGTCTCTAATTAATTTGATTAGAACCCCCAGTCACTGCACCAACATACCCAAACACTAAAAAAAGTAGAAGTTATACACTTAGTGGGCTGATAAAGATACTTCCCTTACTCTTTTATCTGGGTGTAGCACAAGTTAGAATTCAGAATTTAGGATGAGTTTAGAATTTCAGAGCTGGAATGTGATTGCTAAAGACACTTTTGTATCTCCTAATACCAATATTCACACTCTCAATTACTTTTTAGATGATACCCTTTCTAAACTTTCTAATATCCATTATATTTTCTTAAAAGTCCAATAATAGAACAGTGTTTTCAAGCTTTATAAACTTACGCGCTGGCAGGGATGCCAGTTTTAATTGTGCAGTAAATGGAATTGGTTACTACTTGATAGAAAATGTAGATGGCACAGACTGGCAAAATGATTAAGGTACTTTCTAAGAGTTCCTCCTTCCTGGGAGTCAAGATATCCTCTCTGGCTGTCCTCGGGAAACAGTCTACTCCCCACACCTGTTTTTGTTGTTGCTTTTGACTTGCTTTTCCTCTTGCTTATCCTTGTTCTTATCACAAAGTATTATAATGATTCCCAAGGTGTGACTCTTCTCAAACATGGTGCCTCAACACATTGAATCCTTGCAGGCATATATGGTGGTTAGGAGTCCTGGTTCTAGAGCTAGACACCTGAGCGTGCATCCAAGCTTGTCTTTTGATGTAATGTAATGTAAGGTCATGCAATGTAATGTAACTTAATGTAATGTCATGCAATGTAAGCCTCGGTTCTTCAGCTGTAAAATGGTGATGACAGTAGTGCCTACCTCGCAGGGCTATAGGGGTTAAGTGAGGTGATAGAAGTAATCACGTGAAACAGGGCCTGGAGATATATGTGAATCGCCTGAAATTGTGTATTCAAACGGGACAGAGAGTTTGAGACCCATGAAACCCAGGGACCTCAACATTTATTGGATGATGCACATGAGAAAATGATAAGCTAACGATACACCAGCAGCAGTTTTGGTGTCCTGGGGTCCTGCTAGAAAGCTCCGACATGAGAAGTGACTTCATTTCATCTTTTATATTTTATCGTACTCAGTAAATTCGGCACCCATTGCCTATTCTTAGTGTTGTATAAAAGCTACTCATTTTGGCTTACTCCCTTCTGGACCTGTTCCCACAGGTCTTCGATTTTTCTCATGCTTTATTTCTGATTCTAACTTCCTTTGCTATGAGTAAGTGGGTAACTGTGTGTGTATGTGTGTGTTTTCTGTATAATAATTCTTCAAATGTAATTTTTTTTCATTTTTTTTAAAACTATTGAAAAAAGAATAATCTAAATTATTTCTGTATAATAATTCTTCAAATGTCATTTTTTTCATTTTTTTAAAACTATTGAAAAAAGAATAATCTAAATTAAATCAGTCTGTCCTCAGTAGTAGGGATATAGTTTCCTTCAGTGGGAAAAATTCCTGGTTGCAAAGATAACATAAACTAATGTAACTGTTCAAGACTAAAGAATCTTCCTGTGTGATATCAGCAAATAGATTTTTACTAATTTTCTCTGGTAAAAGCTACAGCAAACAATACTCTCATGTTTAGATAGTGACTGTCCTTTCTGGAGAAACAAATAATCGTTATATAGATTGAAACACTTCTGTGAACAGTAAAGCATGTCCTTTTAACTGGAAACTAATCCATGACCCTGGACAGAAAAAGAAAATGTGCTTTTCCTTGCAGATAGGATCGAGAACTAATAAGATAAGTTTGAAGAGAAAAACAAAACAAAAATAAATAATTTCTTTTGAAATTTTCATTATTGTTGTCATTTAGAAAACTTTCGTTAAATGGCTAGTCCTATGTGGCACTATGCTATGGGTATTAAAAATAAAGTCTTCACTTTTTAATTATTTGTCATGTGGGATCTTTTGAGATACCATAGATGAAGGCATTTAAAATCCCACTGTTAGTGTTCAATAATTCACTAAATAATTTAATCATGGTATTCTTATTGAGTGTGTACTCTGCAACAGACACTGTGCTAAGCACTAAAAATTCAGCCTTGTGGAGTAGACCGTTGGTTATCTACCCAATATGGATTTTTCTTTTTTCTTTTTTTAATTCCACTAATAGAAAACTACAGTTGTTGGGGGCAATGTGCTTAAATAACAAAACAAAGCAAAACTTGATTTCTTAAGATTTCCAGCATCTACGGTTTGCTGTGTGGTATCTTTATCATCCTATTAAGTGTATTATTTCTATGTTTTTTAGTGTATGGGTATGTTGGTGCAGTGAGTGAGTGTCTACTTAAATTAATTAGAGACAGAAGAAAGTCTAGTGACAGCTTTGATGAATATGATGGAAATGAATGTCTGCAGGATCAATTTTTCAGGAAAATTATAATTTTTGTTTAAAGGTTTAGATTTAGCTGGCTCATTCCTTTGACCTTTATCTTTTCTCCATTCTTTCTGCCTAGAGCTGGCATGCAATGCCTGGAGCTGCAGCAACCATACTGTGATCATTAGGACAAATAGCAAGAGAGCTTAGCTGATTGACAGAAGGAGCCTAGTCCTTTATTACTTCCTAGAGTATCTAGACTATGCCTGGCTACTGACTTCCAGGTTTTTTGTTGACTGAGAAAAAGAAGCTTTTCTTTGCTTAGTAATACAATCAATGTTGATACAGTGAATAAAATACACATAATGTTTGCTCTCAGCAAGTCTGAAGTGTTTCAGAAATTAAAAATAGATTCTCTTTTTCAAATCAGTTTCAATTTATTTTTAGTGTCTGCGTATAATTTACTTTGCTTTGTTGAGAATGATTCTGAGGCTGCCTTTAAGTTACTTTTTACAAATTTATTTATTTTATTGATTAAGGTATTACATATGTGTCCTTATCCCCCATTGCTCCCCACCCCCACCCCCTGCTCATGCCCTCACCCCCGTAGTGTCCATGTCCATTGGTTATGCTTATATGCATGCATACAAGTCCTTTGGTTGATCTCTTACCTGCCCCC